>NW_004797483.1:612446-614605 GCF_000002075.1 Aplysia californica | reverse complement strand
TGTTGGAAAACTGCGCTTGGAATCAATGCTTGGGTCATCTGACAGGGCAAACTGTTACGTTGGACCCGAGTCCCTCGCATGTTAGTTTGATAAAGACGAGGTAAAGTGACCCTCATTTATATCAGTCAAAGGTTATAACAAGATTCTGGCCATGGCAGGAAATCCATAAATCCGACCGTTTATAATCTATAAAAAAAAAAGTAATTTATAGCAAGCATTCGGACAGACATGTTCGGCTATAACAATGGTCCAATCATTGACAAAATCCCAACTAAAACTAAAACTGCCGTCTCTCTCTCTCTCTCTCTCTCTCTCTCTCTCTCTCTCTCTCTCTCTCTCTCTCTCTGTCTCTCTCATACGTGTTCGTTTTCTCACTTTTTAATGCCATATCCCCTAACAAAAATCAAACAGTGAATATTTGTGGTGTAGCGATCAGGCGCTTCACTGTCCCACTCGGAAGACTTGAGTTCGGTTCCTGAGCATTGAGACTTTCTTTTGAGTAGCTGGGTCTTTCTGCTGGGATGTGATATTCCTCTTAGTCCGGTTTAGCTCTGACAGCGACAGGCAGGGTCGAAAGCCAGCTTCCTAAAGGATCTAAATTGTGTCAATAGACGTGTAAAAATACCTGCATTACCATCCCCCACAAAAACAAAAAACCCCCACCACACACAGATCAAGGTAAATGCACGGGCAAACCAGGGAGAAAAACAAACTGAAATGTATACTAAATTAAACACAACTTCTGCACTAACATAAAGATAAGTGAGAAACACGATAACATTTGGCCAAACACAAAAGCAAATTTGGTGGTTCCGTTGATGAAAACAGTCCAGCGGGCTTTTGTAATCGAAAGAAAATAGTAGCGATGATCATAAAAGAAACTGTTGAAGATTCCATACCGCGCGGCAATCTCTGACTGAATATTGACGTCATGGTCACTATTTTTAGTACCGGGGATTCATTTTGTTCAAAACAAACTAAGATTTACAAAATGGAGCGTCATGTGTCCTGCTTCATAACTAAACTTTCAGAAATACATCACTCGAGATTGTTTTACGGTTTGGAAGAGGAGAAGCTTGCGGTTACAACGATACTAAACATGTTAGGGTCACGCGGAGACACGTTGTTGTCGTCACCGTCTAGTTATGAGCTCATTTGGGGCTCATTTGATGAAAAAAATGGGCCCTACTTTGAGGAAGGTACCCTAAAGGAAATGACCCTAAAACGATAAAAAAAAATATATTTTCTAAAGGAGGTCAAGGGGTATCGGTTCTTAACATATTCAGGTACCCGAAAAGGTAAAAAGTTGAAAATCGATATTTTGACCCAAACATCGTATTTTGAAGACCCGCGCCTTCCCTTTTTAAGATCGGAGACGAAAAGACTTTTAAGACCTGTCGAAAGCAAAAATCAGAGACTCGGAGGGAGAGCTTTTTCACACCACACCCCGTCCTTGTGGAACGCTTTACCAGCGCATCTACGGGAGTCTACCGCTTTATCAAAATTTAAAACGCATTTGTTTCAGTCCAGCTTCAATCTGTGATTTCGGACATTCCCAATACAAATATTATGATCTCTCAGTATCTATTATGTTTCTCACTATCGTTTATTCATGCTGTTCTGTTCTGTAAGAATTTATGAGTGTGTGTTTGTCTTTACTCAAGGATGTACAGAAGAGAGAGAGAGAGAGAGAGAGAGAGAGAGAGAGAGAGAGAGAGAGAGAGAGAGAGAGAGAGAGAGAGAGAGAGAGAGCAGTGCTCCGGATCGTGGGTGGGACGAATACTTTCTTTTACCGACGACTAAGTCTTCTTTGAGAACAAATACCTCTCCCTGACTAGACAGGATGAGAAACTAACACGACTTTCAATCATGCCCGTGCTCTGTGAGTGGTACTGTGATGGTACCGTACTCTATAAATTAGTTGTATGTATTTAAAGGTACGTACTATGTACAATAGAGCTGATAATGACTGATGAAAAAGATGGCAGCCAGCCTCTATCAAGCTCAAATTACTAACCTTGGTATCGGCTGTGGTTTTGGTAGGCCTAATGAAGATCAAGTTATAACAGTGTTGTGTTGATTGTAGACTCGAGAATCGAAAAGAGAAGAAGACGCATGAGAAGCGGATTAATATGAACGTGTTCCTATTTTATCTTATT
>NW_004797483.1:610359-611608 GCF_000002075.1 Aplysia californica | reverse complement strand
TCCCCCCGAGATAAAAAAAAATAAAAAAAATAAATAAACCGACAATAAAAAGAGATTTTAAATACCAATACGATCAATTATTGATGTCTTTTGCACACTGTGAAAATAATGTTTTTCCCAACATCTTTGTTCAGTCCCAGATTGGGTCATGGTTGCTCACAGGGCATACGATAAACGTTTGGAATACAAACATCCTTACTTGTAACAGATCTAGTACAGATCAAGCCTGTCTGGTATACGTAGCCCTCAGAATCTTATTTTAACCAAATATATTAGCTTTTAAGACTTAGGTAGCGCTTATCCAAGCTCCACAGCATGCCATAATAGGGGCTTCACAACTATCATTTCCTCGCCTGGAGTTCACCGAAACGTGCTGGGCATCCCATGAAGACATACGCTGCAGCAGCCGGCGCTTAAATACCAGCCTTGGATCAAATCCCAGGGGATGTTTGACGTGCGCTCTGGTGTAGTTTATCCCTTCTTACTTATCATACAACTTTTGGCCTTATCCCTCCTTTTTTGTTGCTGTTACTTTCTTGCAACACGACTGATCTTCGGCCATTATATGACCTAATTGTGTTGCAAGTGCAGTAAAGCTCTTACTAAAACTAAACGAAACGCAAAGGTCTAATTCTTCAGTACTGATGGTCTAACCTAAACGGTTCAGTTTTATCGCACCACAGGACCTTAAAATAGTTCTTGATAGCCCTCACACTATGACCGCACCCTTAGAGTTATTGTTTTAGTTTCACTGATTCTGCGGTTAGCATTGTTGATATGAGATATTATGCTTAACCTGCGATGTTTGTTGTGGAGGCGTGGTGCGCGTTAGTTTCATTAAGATGTTACTTTGAGGTACCTGATTAGGTTCGGACGGGGTGACAGAAATAACTTCTTTATGGGGTTTCATTTTCGTGTAAAAAATCTTTTATCACGCTTTAAAGTTGATTCAGAGGCAACAGATACGGATTGACGTTCACGTTCAAATGAAGGAGGCAGAATCATAGTCAGAGAATCATTTTTGCAAAATCAAAAACAGTCTCGAACAGCGCTTTCCAGTACTGTTGTTAAAAGTCTGTCCCATCTCACTCCGAATGCCTTTAATTATGACGGTCACGAGCTTTTACTATAGTTGTTAAGAGCATGACGTATGCAACAGAGCACTGATGTTTGCTATACATAATGTATGGAGATAGCTAGCTAGCTAGCTGGCTAGATAGGTAGATAGATAGATAGATAGATAGATAGA
>NW_004797483.1:607737-609573 GCF_000002075.1 Aplysia californica | reverse complement strand
TGTCTGTCTGTCTGTCTGTCTGTCTGTCTGTCTGTCTGTCTGTCTATCTATCTATCTATCTATCTATCTATCTATCTGTATATATACCCATTTCCAAAAGAAACTTGACATAAAGAATAGTGTTAAATAAAAGATAAACCATTGCAGACACAGGGACAAAATTTTACGTCTAAAAAAAGAAGCATTTTTGGAGTTGAAAACCTGTATTTTGATGCACACAATACACACCTGGTGCTTCAAGCCTCACTTGAAATGATAGGGTTCAATTTAAAAAAATCAGAAAATGTGCATTTTTCCACCAAGAACTTTACATTGACATAGTAATCCTAAATTATGGTTTTCGAAACGTATGATAGCAAAGCACACTGGCACTGGTCAAATCAAAAGCATTTCAGGTAATGTCTGAAAGTTCGACAGGATTAATATCGTCTGTGACCGCCGCCTGCAGCAATGACGGCGCGCATCTGCGCCTCAATGAGTTAACGATGTTGGAAATTTGATGTTGTGGGATAGCGTTCCAAGCGTAGGTTAGGCTTTGAATCAACTGAGCGTTGCTCTGAGGAGCGGGATTCATCTCTTGAATTTGAGGCCCAAGAATATCCCCACACATGTTCAATCGGGTTCTTGTCGGTTGATACTGTTGGCCAGGGATGGATGAAACCGAATTTTGTTGTGTGAGGTAAGCTTGTGTCACCCTGGCACGATGGGCTGGAGCGTTGTCATTTTGTAAGGTGTAGCCTGGATGGTTCTGCACAAACAGTGCCATATGTGGCTGCAAGGTGGTGGCTACGTAGTTGCCGCCATTCTATGCTATTGGAGCATGTACCAGTGCCGTTCTGTGGTTTGTTGTGATTCCACCCCAGACCATCACCTGCTCATATCCCCGATTAGGATTTCATGTACACACTGGTCACCAAACCTTTCATTTCGACGGTGATATACCCGCACTCGACCATCGTAGCAACCTAGAACAAATCTAGACTCATCCCTGAAAAGGACCTGAGACGAATAACCGTCTGTGTGCTCACTGGTTGGTGTTGCGGGAGGGTTCTGGCTGTAAGCGAAGCAGTCTGGAACCTGTCCCTCTGGTGGGTGGTGCGGATATACCGATCCTGTGCCGGGGTGGTAACCCGCGGCCTCCCTGATCTTGGCCGGTCTCTTGTACTTCTTGTGTTCATGTACATGGTCTGCAGACTGTAGATGGTTTCCCTGCTACAGTTAAAATTCTTTGCCACATCTGCCACGGGAACGACTGCTTCAAGGTGCCCGACAACGCGCCCTCGCTCGTCTGCACTGAGACGCGGCACGATTGAAAGTCGACATTTTTCTAGATTTCTGAAGCTCGCAGTTCAAATACAAACGATGTTTTCATAAATTTATTACACCCCTTTCGTAGGTTTTGAAATAAGCTACACATTGATATCAAAGACAACACAGAAAACTCATGCTCAACAGAATAAAAAGTTAACAAATGAAATCATACTAAACACACAGAATTGAGCGAACTCACTTAGTTATGCTGTCAAAATTGATTCAGAAGATAGTAAAACTAACACACTGCACTGTACATAAATATCATCACTATCCGTTTTGATTTGATAGTATTATGTTCATAGAAAATGTGTCAAGTTTCTTTTGAAAGAGAGTATATATATATATCAATGATTGTATTAAAATAGCGCATATCCCTGCAAAACCTATTAGAACCCTCAGGACTTCGTAGGAAATCTCAGAGATTTTTCTCACAACAACCTAAAATTCCGATTCAGTTAAGAACAGATTTGAGGACCGACCCCACCCCCACCCCACCCAAAAAAAAATAAAATAAAACCAACA
>NW_004797483.1:597492-607314 GCF_000002075.1 Aplysia californica | reverse complement strand
CTTAGCTACAATATAGCCTACGTTTACCGCCTAGAGCTTAGCTACAATATAGCCTACGTTTACCGCCTAGAGCTTAGCTACAATATAGCCTACGTTTACCGCCTAGAGCTTAGCTACAAGGACCAAGTCAGTGCTGCGTTGTCACGGAGAGTGTCACTCAACATCCACCTCGTGACGGGACAAATTACGTCAGTTACCGAAACTAAACACGCCACAGAATCTGCATAAAGTCCTTCTTATTCCAATGACTGCAATTAATATGATTTTGAAACGTCTTTCAAATGTTCTGACTATTTAAAGTTGAAATACTTATTTACTATTGAATTACAGTCTTATTATTGTAAGAAAGTATAGTCGAAATTATGTCCTATCAGTTTCCGTGGAATAGCCCATTACGAGAACTGAACTCGGGTCTTTAGCGTGCGACTGCGTAGTGCAAAACCTCTCCACCACAGTGGCCGGTACACCGTATTGATCACCCCTCAAAGCCTAAGCGTAGTGTGCACATGTCATAGATAGATAGATAGATAGATAGATAGATAGATAGATAGATAGATAGATAGATAGATAATATGGGTATTTACTTCTTCAAAATCAAGATATATGAACACGCTATATGAATATTGCTATATGAACCTGGGCTCATGAACTACTCACCACGGGAGCCCCACATTGGGGCATCGTTGATACCAGCAGGCTCCACTTAACAGAAGATATAATAAACTGTCAACATTCTACGCCCTCTTTGACACAATCAAGATCATCTAGAGCTAAGGAGGATAGATAAGGGGCTAGTTCGAGCCTGTAGTGACAGGGTCAATCCTCTGTGTGTGTGCAAGTTTCATCCCAGCACAAAAAACAGAGATGCCTCATCGAGTATCTTTCTCCCTTGGGATCGGAACCCACAATTTTTATCATTTGCGTTCACAGACGCCAGTGACTGTAGCTCTTGTTGTCAGGTCAAAAACAAACAATCAGACACGTGTGTAGACAATCAGGTTTTCCCTATTTATCTTTCTTTGGACGTCATCAACAGTGTGTTTTCATCAACTACTGAGACGAAATGTGTCTACCTATCTATCTTTCTATCTATCTTTCTATCTTTCTATCTATCTATCTATCTATCTATCTATCTATCTATCTATCTATCTATCTATCTATCTATCTATCTATCTTTCCACCCATCTTTATATGTCGCTCTTTTTTTGTCTACCAAGGACCTTGCTCTTGAGCTACACCTACGCACTCTTGGACTCTCCCACTCACTCACTCACTCACTCACTCACTCACTCACTCACTCACTTACTCACTCGCTCGCTCGCTCATTCACTCACTCACTCACTCACTCACTCACTCACTCACTCACTCACTCACTCACTCACTCACTCACTCACTCACTCACTCCCCCACTCACTCACTCCCCCACTCACTCACTCACTCACTCACTCACTTACCCTCTCACCCAATCAATCACTCATCCCTCAACTTTGCTCAATTTCTCACAGACACATAGGCTCACACTCCCGTTTTCTCAGTACCTTCGTCACTTTTCCCCTTTCTTTTTCTCACTCACTCATTGACTCAATAAATCGACCAATTACTTTGAAAAATATCGATGAAATCAATCACTGCACTTCATAGACCTTGTTTACTGTCTACGTTATGTGTTGACAGCTCCAAATGCGCCAATCAATAAGTCTGTCATGACTCAACGGTTTGTACCATAACACTGCCAACGGTTAGACACCCCCCCCCCACCCACGAGAAAAAAAAGGAACTGTCCCTCCCCTATACACACACACAAGACAACATAACGCATCCGTATTAAACACAATTTAGTCATCACCATCACTGCCTTTCTCCCCTTCATCAGGGTAGAGGCCTTGAACAAAAACTTTTCACGTTTCCCTATTATGGGCTAGCCACTTGATTCATTCATTCAGTATTCAGTACCAGATCTGCTTCAGACATCAGCGATCATGGTTCTCCATCCATTCCTTTGCTCGGATGCTCTTAAAAAAAGCTACGTTTCCCCGATCTTTCCCCGTTACCCAAATAGGTTGCTCTGGGCCCTCGTTTGCTTTCAATTTTGCAAGTGAGAGCTAGATGTTCAAGACCTTTATGTCTATTGATGTTATTGTTAATTCAGTACTGGAGGGGAAAATTGGCATCATTCCTTTGCATGCACAGTACTGGAGTTCGATTCCCACGTGGAGAAGAAAATGTATTGTTAGGCACCGTATCTCTATCTTTCAGCTGGAACCATAGACATAAAGTATATTCTAGACGGTCAACTACAGTCACGATCGCTGCTCTTTGCTCTCCACAGAAGCTTCGCTTCGAAATTTGCGCACTACAGGTGCCCGAATGAAGGATAAAACCCCGGTTTCGCCACAGTCGAGTAAGGGCGACACTTGTCCGCCTTTGCCCTTTATTTTGGCTTTAAGTTAACACAGTTATGATACACGATCTAGGATATTGTAATACATGTCGTCTGCGCATGGGATATATCACGCACAACCTTTAGTTGACCGGTGTCGCCAGGCCGAGTGTCCACCAAGACAGAAACAACCCAATTGTTGACGGTAATAGCCAATTTGGTCTGATCGGTTCCTGCGTGCATGTCCGCCAACGTCTGAGTAGCTCTGCCGAAGCTGTGTCATTTATCTCAGGCTATAAATAGTCAAGAGGTCAATGAACTCAATGTGGAAATAAGAATGAAACTTTTTTTGAGTGTTTCTTATTTTTTTTTAGGGCGGGTGTTTTTAAATGAGTAAACTTTAGTAAACTTGCTAATATGCATGAATAACCAAGATGCTTGCGCGTAAAGTTAGCACTTTTTGAGACGCCGATAAAAAAAATGACATTACATTTTTTATCCAAACTTAAGTTTGATTTTTTTTATAATTTTTGTTTTTTTAGAGGTCTCTTGCCACGCAGCCCAAAATGCCACATGCAGCATTCCAAAAGACCTGTCTTTTATCGGGAGGTGTCGGGTCGTTTTGGTGGACATCAAAACGGAATTTTTTTTCTGATTCCTAGGGTTTAAACAGGGGCTCAATTTCAAGCAGCGAATCACGATGGAGCGAGCGAGACGGCCCTCTTGCAGTCGATCTGTTTCTGGTTCGGTAGACACGGGGGCTTAGATGGGATTTGGTAGTCCTTGAATGACCTAAACGGTGTCAATGATAGAGTATAACGTTAAACAATAATTAACTAGTGACATTGTAGCCCCAGCCGGCCCATAGCTAACCATTTTCCTCCTTTATTTATAATTTTGGTATATCTTTGTGGTAACGTTCTTTCATTCATTCTTTCTTTGATTTTCTTTCTCTCTTTTTTCACTTATATCTTTCTTTCTTATTTCCTTTTGGTACCTTTTCTTGAGTGTGGCATCTGGCTTTTATTGGAACTAACATATCGACTCAGTTAATTATCATGCTTTCTTTTATCTTCTTTGATCTTGCCAAATCACCACAAAGAGAAAACTGTTCACAACAGAATCTACAGATGTGCATACGTTATTCAGAGTACACTTACAGACACACGAACACATTGTTTTGAACATACGCCCACAGGCATATTATACACATATACACCCATACACAGATAATTACTCTCTTTTTCTCTTTTCTCTCTCTCTCTCTCTCTCTCTCTCTCTCTCTCTCTCTCTCTCTCTCCGTTTACTTCCCCATCTCTCTTTTTTGCCGCCTTCTTCTTTCTCTCTTCCTAAGAGAGAGAGAGAGAGAGAGAGAGAGAGAGAGAGAGAGAGAGAGAGAGAGAGAGAGAGAGATTCAATAAACACACAATGTACACGCAAATCTGGAATCTCACGCAAATCTATCTATAGAACGGTATAACAGGAACCAATGGAAGAAGAGAAAGAAAGAAAGAAAGAAAGAAAGAAAGAAAGAAAGAAAAAAAGGAAGGAAGAGAGAGATGGAGGAAGAGAGAAAGGGAGTGAGGGAGTGGGTGAGTGAGTGAGAAAGAAAGAGGGAGAGAGAGAGAGAAAGAGAGAGAGAGAGAGAGAGAGAGAGAGAGAGAGAGAGAGAGAGAGAGAGAAGGTATCATAAAAACAGGAAGATATAGATAATTAGGAGAAAGAAAGACAAAGACAGAAAGACAGAAAGACAGAAAGAGAGAAAGAGAGATAGAGAGATAGATAGATAGATAGATAGATAGATAGATAGATAGATAGATAGATAGATAGATAGATAGATAGATAGATAGATAGACAGAGAGAGTGTGTGCGAGAGAGTGAGTGAGATAGATAGATAGAAAGATAGACAGAAAGAAAGAGAGAGAGAGCGAGAGAGAGAGAGAGAGAGAGAGAGAGAGAGAGAGAGAGAAAGAGAGAGAAAGAGAGAAAGAGAGAGATTGGAAGAGAAACACAGGAACAGGAAGAGATAGATAATTAGGAGATAGAGAAAGAGTGAAATAGATAGATAGATAGATAGATAGATAGATAGATAGATAGATAGATAGATAGATAGATAGATAGATAGATAGATAGATAGACAGATAGATGAGCAAGAACGCGAAAAAGTCAAAGCAAGAGATTGAAGCACACACACAAACACACACATACACCCACACATATACACAGAGCCACCCCACTAATCTTTACGCACACGCGCACACATATTCACACACACACAAACACAGACACGCACACACATACACACCCATACACACAAACACACACATACACACACATACACACAAACACACAAACGCGCACAGAGAGAGAAATGTTAAACATAGATAGGTAGATAGATAGATAGATAGATAGATAGATAGATAGATAGATAGATAGATAGATAGATAGATAGATAGATAGAAAACACCAAAAGAAGGCAAAACCATAGCAATCAGCGAGTTGTGTAATTGTTAAACCCACTGATTTCACGTGCAGAGCACGTGAGTTCGAATCCCATTAGAGAACGTTTATTCTAAACAGGGTTTTTCCTTTTTCTTGCGGGATGCTGCCATCCTCTCAGCCTCGTTGACCCGTAGAAGCAGAGTCGAGGTGTCCCTTCTCCTTAATTATTTAAATTGAGTCAATTAGGGCGTAACACTTTTACAATCAATCAAAGAAAGAAGAAGAGAAAACAGAAAGTGGCATCCCTGGCTTCATCTTAGACGTAGAATTTGGCCATTCAAGTTTAGCATCGATACTCACTTATTCAATCATTCACTCACTCACTCATTCCCTCACTCACTCAATACTCACTCATTCACTCGGTAACGCAGTTGATCACTTATAACCATTGCATTGACAGGAGAAGTTGTTCCATTTTATATTCGTTCCCCTCAAAGATTGCGAACAATGTTTTAAAATTTAGGATACCAAGCTCACCCCCCCCCCCTCAATAAGAGAAGCAACGACACCCACACCCACCTCTCAAACAAACAAAATAACAAAATAAAGAAAACAAACAAACAAAAATATACTTAAACGATCAAAAACCAAAATCCAACAAACACACAAAAATAAAACAACAAAAAATAAAAATAGAACAACAAAACAAACAGGTCCATCGTCAAAAATGCACAAATACGACACTAGTGTTACTACATGTTGGACACTGTTCGTACGTTGCGATCATTCAAAGAGTAAATTGCAACGATCGTTCGAAAAGAACTTAATATCCGAGTTCATGTGCATAATTTGCACTTCTATTTGGGAAGCGAAACGAAACATTTTCATCTGCGCTGATGGCTGGTGAACACTTTGTTACCTGCCGTTTTTAACATTTTTAGTTTTTAGAGTGACCGAACCGTTTGGTTTCATACTACGCTCTTTGCCAATATACAGATTCTAAGGCTATACTTTCTTGTCAACAAGATACACCTGAAATTTCTAATTTGAAAAGTGATCAGCGCTCTGGAGTACGTACCCCTTTTTTGGGGGGCATCATTTCGAACTCCAAGGTTTATGATCCCAGTTTGAATCCCCATCGAGATGAACCCTTGTAATGCTTTCTGGTGCGTAATGGACGGTGAATACATGAGTGTTTGCTGGAGTTTGTGAACAGCTTTGCGTGTCAGTGTTTGCGTGCTGGTGGTAATCATACATTCGTTATATTTTTCTTTGCTATTCAAATTCGGTTTAAAACAAACAATGAAATAAACAAACAAACCTCAAAACATTGCATGCTTATTTTTAGAGGTTGTTTAACCCACTGGGGCAAACCGAAAGAAGTGATAATAATGATGACTTAAAAAAAGAATTGATAAAATGTTTTAAAATTTGCTCTTTGTACTTTGCTTTGGTTTTTTTTTTTTTTTGGGTGGGGGTGGGAGTGGGATTTTAAGTGATGATCTCACTCTCAGCAAACGATGAGACAGGTTCCTGACAGAGCAGGTAGGGCATGACATCGTGAGGACAAATACTTTAGACAATTCTCCCGGGCTCCACGCATCGCTACCGTGTGTTGTTTACATGTAACTAAAAATGGCTCTTTGCCTTCCAGTCCGGGGCCAGATAAGGGGGGAGTGGCCTAACGAGGTAGAGCGCCCTGCAAATATTTAGATTCAGGCAAATATGAAAATATTATGCACATTTAATTATTGATTTCTGAATCAGATTATCACCTAGCGGAGTTTTCGAGAGGTGCAGATTATTCTCTTATCCCGCCTTGCTTCCAACATGCAATAGCAGATAAGCTCTCATGTCAGCCTGCAGCTCACGAACATGGAGATTTGATTCATATTAAAATATCAGGACATTCTGAAGGGTTCCTCGCTTCCCTCTTTTTTATTCATACAAAAATTAAGCGTTATGCGTGATGATCAGAGGAAGAATCCCCCCCCCCCTCCTTCCCCTTCCCGGCGAAAAAAAAAATCCCTCTCACTGGGTCTTCCATTCCCCACTTGGGAAAAAAAAAACAGAGAAAGAACGAGACATGAGAAGAAGTTGAGGTTTGACGTGTAACGTTGTGTCACACTAAAAGTGCTGGAAGGGGGTACACTCTCGTGCCGTTCGTATGGCATACTTGCTTAGTTTTTAGTTCTATGAAGAATTTTACAGCAAGTGTAACACAAATGAGTCATATAAGACTCGATTTGTCAGTAGAGAGAAAACAGAGAGAAAAGAAGGAGGAGAGAACATCAATATGACAGATATTTGACAGGAAAGAAGGTGCAAACCACACTAGAGTACCCGCCAGCCATGTACGTGACATACTTGATGAATTTACCTTTGAGCAAAGAGAAGCACATCGACATAATAACGGTTATGATGATGCAGGGAGGAAGCAAGACAGATTGAAGGAAAAGAAGTAGGACCTACCAGGGGCACCCTCCAAACACGTGAGTGACAAGTTTGATAGGTTTACGAACATTAAAGTATACATCATGTCCTGGATGTAAGGTCGATAATTATTTAGTTTAGTTTTTCTTTTGTTCTGTTCTGTTTAAAATGAACCCTGTTTTTATATATATAAATATAATATATATTAGGTTTGTAATTAAACAGAACTTCACGTTAACAGATAAGATAAGATAAGATAAGATAAGATAAGATAAGATATATCTTTATTGTCCAGATCCTGGCACATTGGTTTGGTGTTCCACCACGAGTACACACACACACACACATACACACACGCACGCACACACACACACACACACAAACACACACACAAACACACACACAAACACACGTACAAACACACGTGCAAACACACGTACATACGTGCACACACATGCACACACATGCACACACAAGTAGGCTTACAATCACATACATAATATAAATGAGCAGCAATATAAACAATAATAATCGTAAGCTAGATACACACTCAATGTTATTTTGATGCATGCTCTAAGGTCGTAAGTACACTAAACAAGATAGATGGTTAAGATGGAAGCATTTTGATAGATGATGGTAAAAATGACCTTCTGTATCTTTCTTTGTTACAGATCAGAAGCATGGGTCTTTTACTTCTGACTGATGTTTTTATTTGAGGGAACAAGGGATGTTTGTTGTCTAAAAAGATAGAATTAATTTTCTTAGTGCAAGCTGTTATGTACAATTCATCCAAGTAGGGGAATGAAGATGTTTAAATTTTACATGCTTTCCGTACTAGTCGATTTATTTTTTCTTTATCTTGTTGTCTTGTGTTCCCAGCCCATGCTGTAAAGATGGTTCCAGTTTCAGTAGAAAACGGGATAGAGGGCGCCCACGTCCCTCGTGACTCATTGGAGCAGAGGAATATAGGACTAACGCTAGCATTACTTGAACGCAATCCAACATCATCACTCATCACCACCACTATTTCTTAAAACAGTATAGTGCTCAAATCAATGATTTACATCTATAATCCTTGAATCTCTATCTGTAACAGTTACTTGTCAAACTAAGTAGGCACGTTATACACTATTGAAACTATCATATATCTGTCTGTCCTGGTCATAATCAGTCGTAAGACGCAATGAGCTACAGTCAAACCTGCCCTGACGGCCACCTCTATAAGACGGTCACCTACACAAACGACCACTTTCCATTCCCCCCCTTGCGTTTTTTCTATATAATTTAACTGTGTAAAACGGGCACCTGTCCAACGCGGCCGCGGCCGCGGCCACCATAATTCAACACAAAACCCCTATCATACTAAGCAATAACACCTGTCTAAGACGGTCACCTTGGTGACTCCATTACGTTTTGTCATAAATTGTGCATTGGCCCCTGGCGTTGTGGGCGAGCCGTCATAATTCAATCACGTGTCGTTGTTGTTTGATAGTCCCTCCAACTGATCATGTTGCGTAGGCCCCTCCCACTGTTGACCTATAGCTACTAATTTTCAGCTGTTGGTGAGGGGAGCGTGTGATCCCTCATAACCCATAAGCCTCGCCCAGAACTCTTACACTAATCGTAAGTGAGATGAGTGGTCACTGTTTACCCAGTCTGCAACAAAGTAACAAAGGACGTCAACATGAACTTGTGACAGAAGCGTCGCTCGTTCTCCAAGTGGTGGCGACCCATGTGTTTGTT
This sequence comes from Aplysia californica, assembly GCF_000002075.1. Classification (NCBI taxonomy): domain Eukaryota; kingdom Metazoa; phylum Mollusca; class Gastropoda; order Aplysiida; family Aplysiidae; genus Aplysia; species Aplysia californica. Next base: position 598,316 of record NW_004797483.1, on the reverse strand, counting down.
TTTAACATGACACTCGGTCTTCTTCGTCTGATACATTTCGTTTTAGTGTCACCCTTGTGCAAATCAGCAACAAATGAAAAGTACAAACGAAATACAAACCAACACCACCATCACCAACAACAACAAAAACAACAACAATGCGGCTACTTTCGATTGGGACCTCAGATGGAAATGGTTTGTTTTCTTCATCTTGATCAGTCCTGCCTAAGCCGGCCACCTGTCTTATACGGCCACTTTTCTCCTTGACAATGGGTGGCCGTCTTACACAGGTTTGACTGCATTTGGAGCTACGAGGCTCGAAAGGCTAAAAAGTGGCATTCTGTGAAATTTTGTTTTTTGGATCTATTGAAAGTTTAATGTCTTCTGCTTCGTTTAAGATCAAAATAAACAACTATAACCGACTGTGAATGTTTTATTTTGATTTATTTTGGAGATGTGTATGTGTGTGTGGTTTGTTGTGAGCTTGGTTGACACGATAAAGGAATTTGGACCTCTTATCGAGCAAAAAGGGTTGAAATATAAACTTAGCGTCATTATGAACGGCTGAGGGCTCTGATTGATTACACGGGGTAAGAATGCTAACTCCTTGCCCACTTCAAGCTTGTTAACGTAAACAGCTGACTGTGTAGGTGTGCCCTGCTCAGTTATGGGCTGCTGATTTTTCAGTTTCACACTTCGATAGACTTTTAAAATTCGTTTTTATTGTGTTTTAGGTGGGGGGGTTTTCCACTGGATCTGACAAGGTGGACTCCTGACCGAGAGGCCACCGAGGCGGTCTATGTGCATGTGTGTGTGTGTGTGTGTTTTTTTTTTTGTGTGTGTGT
>NW_004797483.1:571985-583816 GCF_000002075.1 Aplysia californica | reverse complement strand
GCACGCGCACACACACACATGCACACACACACACACACGCACGCACGCACGCACGCACGCACACCAAACACCTCTCTCACACACACACATACGCACACACTTACTTGCTTTATTACACGCGCACGCTTACACATCGTTACGAAATGAGCGCATACAAATACATAAAATAATATACACTATGCAATAAGCAAAATACATAAAAGGATACATAGTCATTTACATAGCAACATACTGAACATGAATCTACTGACATAAAAGTGATACGTCTTTAAAGATACGTTAAATTTAGACTCAGATGTTGTATGTCTCAAGGGTTGGGGAAGAGGGTTCCAAACTGATGGAACAAGGTGGGCAAACGATCTTTCAGCTATTTTTTTACCTACTTTTCTAGGAACTCTTCAAAGATATTGATCGCCTAAACTTAGTGATCTAGGAGGAACATAAATCTGGGTGAGGTCACTAAGATGTGAGGGAGCTTGTTATTGACACATTTATGACATAATATTGCAATTTTATATGGGTTCTAAAGGGTCAACGTGGGGTTGGAGCTAAGTCAAGATACAACTTTACTACATCAAGATGCAACTTCTAAAGGGTCAAAAACCTGGGATTGGGGTTAAGTCAATTTGCAAGTTCAAAAATGTTAATAACAAGGAGTTGGGGCTAAATCATGATACGGGTTGTCCAAATTCAACAACGTGGGGTTGGAGCTAAGTCAAAATACAAGTTCTAAAGGGTCAACAATGTGGGGTTTAAGCTAAGTCAAGATACCACTTTTAAAGGGTCAATAACGTGGGGTTGGAGCTAAGTCAAAATACAAGTTCTAAAAGGTCAATACCTTGGGTTTGGAGCTAAATCGATACAAGTTCTAAAGGGTTAACAATGTGGGGTTGGAACTAAGTCAAAATATATGGGTTCTAAAGGGTTATTAACGTGGGGTTGGAGCTAAGTCAAGATACAACTTTTAAAGGGCTAATAACGTGGGGTTGGAGCTAAGTCAAAATATGAGTTTTACAGAGTCAACAACAACGTCGGTTGGAATCTAATTCAAGAAACCAGCTCTAAAGGGTCAACAACATGGGGTTGAGGCTAACAATTTTATTGTTCACAAAGAAGATTTAAAAAATTAAGTTCTAGTGGGTCAACAATAAGCCTTTGGCACAATGTCAAGAATATGTGATCGAAAGGGTCATCAAAGAAGTCAAAGAAGTAAAACTGAAGAGTATATTATTCACATTGACTGTTGAAGCATTCTTTCTTCTTCCTTGTTCTCGATGACAGCAGCTTGACAGTCAGTCCGATGTCGCGCACAAACTGTGCAGTCTGCTTCAAATCTGAGAGACTGCCATAGAGCTTTCTCTCAAGAGGAATGACATTCTGCCACGTCTGTATACGAAGGGTGTCACAGCGCAGGCAGTGCTGAAGGATAAGATTGGCGTCCTCTTAGTTGTGTCCACATTCTGAGATCGCGGACTCTCCCACTTTTAATTTAGTGTGCATATGGTGTTTGAGTCTGTTGTGGCCACAACGGCGTCGAAAGATTGTGACTTGGTCTGCTGTATTTAGCATGTAGTAGGGGTCGCGTCTGTTGTGGTTAGGGTGGGATCTTTTCCATCTGTTTTGTTTTGGCAGATTTTATAAGCGTATTTAACTGAGAGATCCATGCCCTCCTCAATCTGGGCCATTTTGGTTCCTTCTTTGGTTAAGTCGTCTGCTTTTTCATTTCCATGCATGCCACAGTGACCTGGTATCCACTGCAGAGTTCTGTTGGCTTGGAAGTTTAGATCACATAGGATTGAATGGAGTTGTCGTACTTGAGCAGATTGTGGCTTTTGTAGAGCTTGTAGGACAGATTTGGCATCTGTGAGGGTGACGGTGTTGGCTTTTTGATGATTCAAGAGAATTGTTCCTGCTGTTTCGAGTGCTGATGTTTCTGCTTTATAGTTGAAAGATAGAGATCCTGTGAGGTTGGAATGGTTCTCTGTTGACCCATCTATCCCCTCTATGTAGACACCTCCACCGCTGTTTCTGAATTCCATCGGTTGCTTGTGAAGTTTCTATCCAGGTGGTCGAGAGTCAGTGACTTGAGTATCGGAGGAGGGACTGTAGATTTGGAGCCAAGCTCTTCTATGTTTTGTCAAATTTGAAGGGGGTGATTAGTCTGAAGAGGGTGGACTTGACATGGGTCTAGTGGGGTAGGAGATTCTTCCAGAGACATTTCGAGTCCAGAGCTGGAGTGTCTGGCCGTATGGAGGAAGCTTCTTTTTTAACGTTGACTGATGTTTTTTTCATCCTACTCAAGCTTTTGAATAAATATCTATTTCGTAGCACTAAAAAAGCTTTCAACTCCAGTCCTGAACGTGGCACTCTACTCCTGCAGATGGTCCTCCAGTCCTGCAAGCATTTCTTGGTCTTTCTGACGGTCTTCTGGTCCTCCAGTCCTACAAAAAATCCTCCAGGTTTGTTGGAGGTCCTAGTAATGAGAAAGTGTCAAAGAAAATTATCAGATATTTACAGTTCAATTTGAAAGTATGCCTTACATAGGTGGTACAGTAAAGTTTAAGGTGGGTTACTAATAATATGACAAGTTCAGGTATTTTAGAGAAGCCTTAATGCAAACAATATTTAAGGCCATCTGCGGGTGAGATTTTCCCCATTTTTCCCCAGTTTGACCATACAGTTTTTCCTCTCCATTTTTAAAACCTTTATCCATTTCCATCAAAGTTTTGAGCGTCCGCTTCAATGAATTATGTTTCAAAGTAATTTAAAAATGGGTTTAAAAAATATTTTGCAATTTTGAGTCATGTTTTTAAATATTTTTTTTCATTTTTTTCAAATATTTATTTTTACGACTTTAAATTACATCTTCTCTTTTATTTTTCATCTGAATAGCTTCATTATTTTATACAATGTACATCCATAGGAGACCTATACTGAAATAGAGCCCTTTTTGAAGATAATCTAAGAAAAACATTACATCAGTGTTTTTGTTGGGAATTTTGAGATTTTTTTGTTCTTCATCTATGTACACATTTCTAGAGTCCATAATTTTTTTCTTAATCATAATATTGCAAATCTGGCATTACATTTTGTTCATTACTTAGGTGTTGTAGTCTGTACTTTCTAAAAATGAAAGCCAACGGACGAAAACTAAGAGAGAAGATAGCTTTTGAAACTTGATGAAATTATCCAATATAGCGGATGTTTGCTTGTTTACCATGGTAACCATGTGTTTATAATAATAAATAATTACTTGAATTAATTCTTTAATGTTTGACTTATATGAATATATCATCTTTGCTACATATAGTCAAGGGATATGGATTTTGGAAATTCCACCAGCAGTTAAACTTCTGTGAAAAATTCATGAAGATTCGATGAAAAATGGTGGAGTTATTCAAAAAAGTATAGAGAAAAGTCGCATTTTGAGAAAACGGCCGATAAAGAAAAATAAAATACTGACTTTATGAGAAAATGTCAGTTACAAACATGCCCGGTATGGAAAAAAATACGGTTTTTGGGGGCTCTTATGAGATGAAATAGTTGTAATAGATGCTGAGGAAGCTAAACATGCCTACAAGGCAAATTCCATGATTTTGAGCCGAATTTTGATTTTGGGGGTGTAGCCCAACTGACACAATTCTGATATTTTTAGGATTTGTAAATGGCCAGGCGGCAGTATTTGAAAAACTCCTAAATCTGGCGCTCATATGACCTTATGCAGTTGCGAGTGCCGTAAAACCTCTATTGAAAACTAAATTAAAAAACACATAAATGCAAAAAGATGAAGTTTTCTGACCCACCAATGATTACTCTTTTACTTTATAGAACTCATAAGTTACATAATGTTTTACGTTAGTGAGGTGAGCGCAAGCCATTTTGAAGGCAATTACATTTTCAGGCTGTCCATTCTTCATCACTTCGTATTTGCCCTCTTCCAGTCCACTAGGTGGTCCTTCCTACAGGCTGTCCTGTCCTACTGGTGGTATCAGAACATCTACCACAGTAAGGTCACAGGCCAAAAGAACAGCTGACCGTTTGTTTGATCCGTTGAGTATACATTTTACCGCCCAACTGACACAATTCTGACAGTGCAACACCAACAAGCTGCAAGGAACCATCCAGTATACAAAAGTAACTTTCAACACTCAAGTTGAAAATCAGCAAGCAGCTTTTCCAAGCCAGTTCTACTCCTGTCACCCCCTCCCCCCCTGGAAAGACTCAATGTACCCCTGCCACCCCACAACCACCCCCCCCCCCCCAATTCCCCGAAAAAAAGCTACACTGCCTCCCGCCATGGCCATGGCAATACTATCTATAAAATCCTACTCTGAACCTAACTTATCTACCTAACTTCCTATCAACCTATCTTTACAGAAGGGAGGGGATGGCAGAAGCAGAATAGGGTGGGAAGAGCTGCCTACTGATTTTAAGCTTGAGTGTTGAAGTGAATTTTGCATACTGGCTTGTTCCTTGTACCTTCTTGGTGCTGAGTTGCCATTACTGTGTCAATGATGCTGTAAAATGTATACTTAGTGGATCAAACAAACACTGCTCGCTGTTTGTCCTTTGACCTTTAGTGGTAGACTTACTGATAACCCCAGTGTCTTCTTGACCGAAAGTCTGATGAGTGGCAGTGATCTGAGGGAAACAAATTCAAAGTTAAATCAGTTTGCATTACTAAGTAATTTTGAGTTTAAGCACATTCATGTTAAAACATCTATAGTATTTGATACGTGATTAGATCTATTTAAATTCAGAACATTCTATTAAAATGCGCAAAGCAGTAAAACAAATGTAGATCTAGCATGTGACGCAAAAAGGAAGTTTTGATCTTCAAGGATGTCTATACTCCACATTGTGTCCACTTTTTAATCAACTAAAAATTACGGTACAGGTGTTCCCTACTCTGGTGTGAAAAAAGATACATGAACAATACAGGTTGAAAAGGAAGTATGACCTTTAAATGACCCTGAAACAAACAAATTGCTCCCGTTTGAATTACGTCAGTTACAAGCAAACGTTCAATTCATAGGTATATATTTCAGGAACCATTAGACATATCCAGAGGCGGTTTTTGAGAGAAACCTAAACATAAATATGAAACTTTCACGTTTCAATGGGTACTCTAAATGTTCAGTCATAGTAGTTTGTTTTTTAATACGTCTAAATAGGCCAAGACATCTTTCAAAGACAAATACCTTTTGAGGCTATTCATTCAACGTTTCTTGTTTCTCGACACAATCGATAAGGACAATCCTCTGATCCTGTGGGCAATCCACCGGTGCTGTACTGTAGGCAGTCCTGGGGATGAAACGTGCCGTAGAAAATCCTCCAACATCGATATAGTTTTATTTAGTTTCAAGGGTTAAAAAAAATTAACTATACTAGCAGGGAAGAAGGAATAAAAGGCACGTTACAAATACGACACGTACTTGATTTTGAAAAGGGCCAAAATGAAAACAAAACAAATTTATTATTCAAAGCCAGAGCCAACAGTGCAAAATTTCACTATATTCCTGCCCTGTACACGATCCTGGTGATGATACGTTAAAAAATGCCCATTGTGTTAATTATCAGTTTCAGATAATTTTAAGATTCCCTTTGTTGACACTGATCAATAAGACTTATGCTTATGAAAGGTGTTCTCTTTAACTTTGTTGTATTTTTTTTGTGGGGGAATTATTTTTACACCCCATCAACACAATTTAGATCGCTTTGGACGTAGATATATTTTCATTTCAAGTCGAACTTTGACTCATCGATAGGTATTCTAATTTTAAAGTCATGAGTTAGATGCTGTCCCAATATGGAACTTAAGCTTCAGTGAATAGTGCTGCAAACATACTTCAATGACAAATACCTTCTGATGTTGATCATCCTTCATCACTTCACGTTTCTTGACAGTCTTGACAGTCTCGATATAGGCAGTCAATTGGTCCTGTCGTCTGTCTAATGGGCGCTCCAGAATCGTATTGATGAAAGAAAAAAATGAAACTTTCTCACGCACCAATGAATATTCTTTTAGTTAGTACATACAAAATGTATTATAATTTCTTAAGTCAGTGAGTAGAAATGCAATAAATAGTATTTCAAAAACAATTACCTTCTCAGACTGCCCATCATTCATCACTTCGTATTTGCGGTCTTCCAGTCGCATAGGTGGTCCTTCCTACAGGCTATCCTGTACTACTGGTGGTATCAGAACATCTACCACAGGATGGTCAAAAGCCAAAGGAACAGCTGACAGTGTTTGATCCACTGAGTATACATTTTACAACACCACTGATACAATTCTGACAGTGCCACACCAACACGCAGCAAAGAACAATCCGGTATACAAAAGTCACTTCAACGCTCATGTTGAAAATCAGCAAGCTGCTCTTCCCAGCCTGTTCTGCTCCTGCCACCCCCTTCCCCCCGAAAAAGACTCGATCTACAACTGCCGCCCCACTCACCCCCCCCCCTCCCCAAAAATTTTTAACAAAATTAACAAAATAATCCTCCACTGCCCCCTCAACTCCCTCCCGCTATGGCCATGGCAACACTATCTACAAAATCTTACTCTGAACCTACCCTATCCATCCAGTTCCCTGTCAACCTATCTTTACAGGCCACATCAGTGTAGGTAGGGGTCTTTTCAAGGGGGAAGAGGGTGACAAAAGTAGAATTGGGTGGGAAGAGCTGCCTAATGATTTTGTGCTTCATTGTTGGTAGTGAATTTTGCATACTAGCTTGTTCTTTGCAGCTTGTTGGGGCTGACTGCCATTACTGTTTCAATGATGCTGTAACATTTTTACTCAAAAAAGGATCAAACAAACTTTACCAGCTGTTTATTTGACCTTCTACCTTCTGTGGTAGACTTACTGATAACACCAGCACCTTCTTGCAAAAAGTCCGATGAGTGACAGTAATCTGAAAAAAAAGAAAGTCAAAGTTAAATCAGTTTTAATTACCAAATTTTGAGTGAAAGCACATACATGTTGGAGCATCTAAATTTTTTGATAGGTGATTTTTTAAATGCTGCACATTCTATTTACATGAGCTAAGTAGTAAAAAAAGGCAGCATGTGACACAGAAAGAAAATTTTATTCTTCAAGGAAATGTAAAAATCTGACATTGTGTCCACCTTTTAATCAATTAAAAATATCATGGTACCAGTATACCTCTGCTGGTATGAAAAAGACATGACAATTACAGGCTGAAAAAAGAAGTGCAACCTTGAAATGACATTGAAGCAAACATCTTCAATATGTTTCTCTTTGAGTTGCATCAATTACAAGCAACATTTATAGGTCTTTTTTTCAGGAGCCATTACACAGGTCCAGGGGAAGATTTTGAGAGAAACATAAACGCAAAAATGAAACTTTCAAGTTGACCTAGCATTGGGTATTCCAATTGTTTTTTAAACGTCTAAATAGGCCAAGACATCTTTCAAAGACATATACCTTCTATGGCTGATCATCCTACACTTCTTGTTTCTCGATACAGTGGATATGGACATCTTCTGGTCTTGTAGGCGATCAACTGGTGATGAAAACAATGTGTTAAAGATTGATTGACTGAGTACAAGGTATCAAAGATTGATTGAATAATTAAGTGGGTGTTTTACGGCACTGTCAATAAGTCAAAGAAAATCCAACATCTCGTGTTTTATTAAGTATCATAGTCTAAAAACATTCTATAGTCTGGTGTCGATAAAGAAAACCCAGAATTTTGAAATTTCCTTTGACTAGTACTGATCAATAAGACAAATTAATTGCTTATAAAAAGTGTTCATTTTAAGTTTGATGTCTTTTGGGTGGGAGTTTTTTCCACCCTCATCAACACACTTTAGATCACTTATGGTGTAAATACCCGACATTTCATGGTGAAACCTGACTCATCGGTGGAAATTCTAATTCTATAGTCAATACGAGTTAAATAATGTCCTAATAATTAGGGAACTTAAGCTTCAGTGAATAGTGTTGCTAGACATACTTCAATGACAAATACCTTCTGCTGCTGATCATCATTCCTCCCTTCTCGTTTCTTGAAATTCTCGATACAAACGGTCCATTGGTCCTGTCGTTGGTCTAATGCGCACGCTAGAATCATATTGAAGAAAGAAAAATAAAAGAAAATTTCTCACGTACCAATGAATATTTTAAAAAAGTTATTACATAAATAATATGTTACATAAATTCTTAATAAGTCAGTGAGCAGAATTGCAAGAAATATTTCAAAGACAATTACCTTCTCAGGCTGCCCATCATTCATCACTTCGTATTTGCAGTCTTCCAGTCGCATGGGTGGTCCTTCCTACAGGCTGTCCTGTCCTACTGGTGGTATCAGAACATCTACCACAGGATGGTCAATTTCCAAAGGAACAGCTGGTAGTGTTTGTTTGATCCACTGAGTATACAATTTACAACACCAGTGATACAATTCTGACAGCGCCACACCTACACGCTGCAAAGAACAATCCAGTATACAAAAGTCACTTCAATGCTCAAGTTGAAAATCAGCAAGCAGCTCTTCCCAGCCTGTTCTACTCCTGCCACCCCCTTCCCGCCTGAAAAGACGATCTACAATTGCCGCCCCACTCACCCCCCCCCCCAAAAAAACAAATTAAAAAAATAATCCTCCACTGCCCCCTCAACTCCCTCCCGCCATGGCCATGGCAACACTACAAAATCCTACTCTAAACCTACCCTATCCACCTAGCTCCCTGTCAACCTATCTTTACAAGGCCACAGCAGTGTAGGTAGGACTCTTTTAAAGGGGGAAGGGGGTGACAGAAGTAGAATTAGGTGAGAAGAGCTGCTAAATGATTTTGTGCTTGAGTGTTGGAAGTGAATTTTGCATATACGTTTGTTCTTTGCAGTTTGTTGGTGCTGCACTGCCATTGCTGTTTCAATGATGCTGTAGAATATATACTCAAACCTTCTTGCTAAAAGTCCGATGAGTGATAATAATCTGAAAAAAAAAATTCAAAGTTAAATCAGTTTTAATTACCAAATTTTGAGTGAAAGCACATTCATGTTGGAGCATCTAAATTATTTGATACGTGATTATCTAAATGCAGCTCATTCTATTTACATGAGCTAAGTAGTAAAAAATGCAGCATGTGACACGGAAAGAAAATTTTGTTCTTCAAGGAAATGTAAAAATCTGACATTGTGTCCACCTTTTCATCATTAAAAACATAACGGTATCAGTATACCTCTGCGGGTGTGAAAAGAAAGACACGACAATTACAGGCTGAAAAAAGAAGTACAACCTTGAAATGACATTGAAGCAAACATCTTCAATTGTTTCTCTTTGAATTGCACCAATTACAAGCAACATTTATAAGTCTTTTTTCAGAAACCATTACACAGGTCCAGGGGAAGATTTTGAGAGAAACATAAACGTACAAATGAAACTTTCAAGTTGACCTAGCATTGGGTATTCTAATTGTTTTTAAACGTCTAAATAGGCCAAGACATCTTTCAAAGACAGATACCTTCTATGGTTGATCATCCTACACTTCTTGTTTCTCGATACAGTGGATATGGACATCTTCTGGTCTTGTAGGCGATCAACCGGTGCTGCAGGCAGTCCTGGTGATGAAAACAATGTGTTAAAGATTGATTGATTGAGTACAATGTGTCAAAGATTGATTGAATAATTGAGTAGGTGTTTGTTTTTTTACGACACTGCCAATAAGTAAAAAAAAATCCAATATCTAGTGTTTTATTTAGTATCATAGTATAAAAACATTTTATATTCTGGTGTCGACAAAGAAATCCAGAATTTTGACATTTCCTTTGACTAGTACTGATCAATAAGACAAATTAATGCTTATGAAAAGTGTTCATTTTAAGTTTGATTTTTTTTAGTGTCAGCGTTTTTCACACTCTTAACACAATTTAGATCTCTTAGGGTGTAGGTATCAGACATTTCACGTTGAACTGATTCTATAGTTATTATGAGTTAAATAATGTCCTAATAATAAGGGAATTCAGTGAATAGTGTTGCTAGACATTATACTTCAATGACAAATACCTTCTTCTGCTGATCATCATTCCTCCCTTCTCGTTTCTTGACATTCTCGATACAAACTGTCCTTTGGTCCTGTCGTTGGTCTAATGCGCAGACTAGAATCATATTGAGGAAAGAAAAAAAAGAAGAATTTCTCACTCACCAATGAATATTTAAAAAAAACAGTTATTACATAAATAATATGTTACATACATTTTTAATAAGTCAGTGAGCAGAATTGCAAGAAATATTTCAAAGACAATTACGTTCTCAGGCTGCCCATCATTCATCACTTCGTATTTGCGGTCTTCCAATCACATAGGTGGTCCTTCTTGCAGGCTGTCCTGTCCTACTGGTGGTATCAGAACATCTACCACAGGATGGTCAAAAGCCAAAGGAACAGCTGACAGTGTTTGATCCACTGAGTATACATTTTACAACACCACTGATACAATTCTGACAGTGCAACACCAACACGCTGCAAAGAACAATCCTGTATACAAAAGTCACTTCAACGCTGAAGTTGAAAATCAGCAAGCAGCTCTTCCCAGTCCGATCTATTCCTGCCACCCTCTTCCCCCCTGAAAAGACGATCTACAACTGCCCCCCCCCCCAAAAAAAAAAAAATTTAAAAAATCCTCCACTACCCCTTCATCTCCCTCCCGCCATGGCCATGGCAATACTCCCTACAAAATCCTATTCTGAACCTAGCCTATCCACCTAGCTTCCTATCAACCTATCTGTATAGCCCCATTGCGGTGTAGGTTGGCTTTTTCGGGGGGCAGGGGGTGGTGGCAGGAATAGATCTGGGTGGGAAGAGCTCCCTGGTGAGTTTAAGACTGAGTGTTGAAGTGACATCATATACTGGATTGCTCCATGCAGCTTGTTGGTGCTTCCCCACCAGAATTGTATCAACGATTCTGTAAAATGTATATTCAATGGAACAAACAAGCACTGCCAGCTGTTTGTTTGGCCTTTGACCTTCTATGGTAGCCTTACTGATAACACCAGTGTCTTCTTGACCAAACGTCTGATGAGTGGTAGCTTTCTAAGAAAAATAAATTTAAAATAAGTTTGAATAGCTAAATTTTGAGTTTTATTTTTGTAGTTTTAGTAAGAGTTTTACGGCACTTGCAAAGCAATCAGGTCATATAAGTGCCGAAGATTAGAGGTGTTACAAAAGAGTAACAAATACAAAAAAGGAGAGATAAGGACGGCAGATGTTTGATAGGAAAGAAGAGGCAAACACCAGAGCACCCCTCAACCAATTTTGTGTAATTAAAGAATAGCACATTAATGTAATAGTGGCAATTTTTTTCACGAAGAAAACAAAACAAACGAACACAAAAAGAGGGAAAGGCGAAAGTAACTGCACCCTAATCCCACCAAAATATTTGTTACTGATTGGTTGAGTAGCCATGTTATGGTACCAAGAGGATAATCTGTTCATGTATGGGCAAGAAATATGTGCAACAAACATTTTTCTAACATCAGCCTCTCTTATCATGCAAGTCCACTAACCTATGAGTATCAAAAAATGTACAAACAAGAATGTAATAAAATGCTTTATGCAGAGACACAGTGCGAGAGAGAGACGGAGGGAGGGGAGGGGGTGGAGGGGGAGAGAGGTGTGGGAAATGGATTGAAAATATATGACAAACTCCGCCGTATCTTACTTGGGGGTTGGTGGGGGAGGGGGGGGAGTTGAATAACGAGATAGTACGCAACCACGTGATCATTGACCATGGTCATAGAGTGCAACGGAAAAACAAGAAAAACAAAGGAACTAATGTTGACATAACAATGTGTAAGTATGCGTGTGGGGG
>NW_004797483.1:570030-571885 GCF_000002075.1 Aplysia californica | reverse complement strand
TACAAGCTTGTTTTTTGCAGCTAGTTGGTGCTGCACTGCCATTACTGTTTCAATGATGCTGTAAAATGTTTACTCAAAAAAGGATTTAAAAAACTTTACCAGCTGTTTATTTGACCTTCTACCTTCTGTGGTAGACTTACTGATAACACCAGCACCTTCTTGCAAAAATTCCGATGAGTGACAGTAATCTGAAAAAAATAAAGTCAAAGTTAAATCAGTTTTAATTACCAAATTTTGAGTGTAAGCACATACATGTTGGAGAATCTAAATTTTTTTTATACGTGATTTATTTAAATGCAGCACATTCTATTTACATGAGCTAAGTAGTAAAAATGCAGCCTATGGCGCAGAAAGAAAATTTTGTCCTTCAAAGAAAATGTATAAACCTTACATTGTGTCCACCTTTTAATCAATTAAAAATATAACGGTATCAGTATACCCCTGCTGGTGTGAAAAGAAAGACATGACAATTACAGGCTGAAAAAAGAAGTACAACCTTGAAATGACATTGAAGTAAACTTCTTCAATTGTTTTCGTTTGAATTGCATCATTACAAGCTACATTTATAGGTATTTTTTTCAGGAACCATTACATAGGTCCAGGGGAAGATTTTAGAGAAACATAAACGTACAAATAAAACTTTCAAGTTGACCTAGCATTGGGTATTCCAATTGTTTTGTAAACGTCTAAATAGACCAAGACATCTTTCAAAGACAATACCTACTAGGGCTGATCATCCTACACGTGTTGCCCGATACAGTGGATATGGACAATCTTCAGGGCTTGTAGGCGATCAACTGGTGATGAAAACAAAGTGTCAAAGATGTATTGACTGAGTACAAGGTGTCAAAGATTGATTGAATAATTAAGTGCGTGTTTTACGGCACTGTCAATAAGTCAAAAAAAAAATCCAACATCTCGTGTTTTATTAAGTATCATAGTCTAAAAACATTCTATATTCTGTGTCGATAAAGAAAATCCAGAATTTTGAAATTTCCTTTGACCAGTACTGATCAATAAGACAAATTAATTGCTTATGAAAAGTGTTCATATTAAGTTTGATGTTTTTTGTGTGGGATTTTTTTTCACCCTCATCAACACACTTTAGATCATTTAGAGTGTACATATCCGACATTTCAAGGTGAAACCTGACTCATCGGTGGAAATTCTAATTCTATAGTCATTATGAGTTAAATAATGTCCTATAATAATAAGGGAACTTAAGCTTCAGTGAATAGTGTTGCTAGACATACTTCAATGACAAATACCTTCTGCTGTTGATCATCATTCCTCCCTTCTCGTTTCTTGACATTCTCGATACAAACTGTCCATTGGTCCTGTCGTTGGTCTAGTGCGCAGGCTAGAATCGTATAGATGAAAGAAAAAAAAAGAAAAGAAAATTTCTCACGCACCAATGAATATTTTTTCAACTTATAACATAAAGAATATGTTACATACATTTTTAATAAGTCAGTGAGCAGAATTGCAAGAAATATTTCAAAAACAATTACCTTCTCAGACTGCCCATCATTCATCACTTCGTATTTGCGGTCTTCCAGTCGCATAGGTGGTCCTCCCTACAGGCTGTCCTGTACTACTGGTGGTATCAGAACATCTACCACAGGATGGTCAAAAGTCAAAGGAACAGCTGGCAGTGTTTGATCCACTGAGTATACATTTTACAACACCAGTGATACACTTCTGACAGCGCCACACCTACACGCTGCAAAGAACAATCCAGTATACAAAAGTCACTTCAACACTCAAGTTGAAAATCAGCAAGCAGCTCTTCCCAGCCTGATCTATTCCTGCCACCCTCTTCCCCCCTGAAAAGACGGATCTACAACTGCCACCC
>NW_004797483.1:568372-569540 GCF_000002075.1 Aplysia californica | reverse complement strand
AAAATCTTCAAAGAAATGTATAAACCTTACATTGTGTCCACCTTTTAATCAAGTAAAAATATTACGGTATCAGTATACCTATGCTGGTGTGAAAAGAAAGACATAAAAATTACAGGCTGAAAAAAAGTGCAACTTTGAAATGACATTGAAGCAAACATCTTCAATTGTTTCTCTTTGAATTGCACCAATTACAAGCAACATTTATAGGTCTTTTTTCAGGAGCCATTACACAGGTCCAGGGGAAGATTTTGAGAGAAACATAAACGTACAAATGAAACTTTCAAGTTGACCTAGCATTGGGTATTCCAATTGTTTTTAAATGTCTAAATAGGCCAAGACATCTTTCAAAGACATATACCTTCTATGGTTGATCATCCTACACTTGTTTCTCGATACAGTGGATATGGACATCTGGTCTTGTAGGCGATCAACCGGTGCTGCAGGCAGTCCTGGTGATGAAAACAATGTGTTAAAGATTGATTGATTGAGTACAATTTGTAAAAGATTGATTGAATAATTGAGTAGGGTTTTTTTTACGGCACTGTCAATAAGTCAAAGAAAATCCAATATCTCGTGTTTTATTTAGTATCATAGTACGAAAACATTCTATATTCTGTGTCGACAAAGAAAATCCAGAATTTTAACATTTCCTTTGACTAGTACTGATCAATAAGACAAATTAATGCTTATGAAAAGTGTTCATTTTAAGATTTTTTTTTGTGTCAGCGTTTTTCACACTCTTAACACAATTTAGATATCTTAGGGTGTAGGTATCAGACATTTCACGTTGAAACCTGACTCATCGATGGGTATTCTGATTCTATAGTTATTATGAGTTAAATAATGTCCTAATAATAAGGGAACTTAAGTTTCAGTGAATAGTGTTGCTAGACATTATACTTCAATGACAAATACCTTCTGATGTTGATCATCATTCCTCCCTTCTCGTTTCTTGACATTCTCGATACAAACTGCCCTTTGGTCCTGTCGTTGGTCTAATGCGCAGACTAGAATCATATTGATGAAAGAAAAAAAAGAAGAATTTCTCACGCACCAATGAATATTTTTTAAAAAGTTATTACATAAATAATATGTTACATACATTTTTAATAAGTCAGTGAGCAGAATTGCAAGAAATATTTCAAAGACAATTACGTTCTCAGGCTGC
>NW_004797483.1:564152-565668 GCF_000002075.1 Aplysia californica | reverse complement strand
TATATATATATATATGGAAGTTGTTAGGGGACTGTACAGTCCCACTGGGAGACTGTGCAGATTCCTAGCGCTGCTTTGTGCCCTGAGGGACTTCAAAGAAACACACACACACACCAAGCAGTCGGCGATGAAACCAACCTCGCGTCACCTAATGACGTCGGCAAAGCGGGCCCGCCACAGCGAGGGACAAAAGCCCAAAGAAGGATTGCAATACTTTAGAAGTAGAGAATCTTTGGTATTACTAATACTGGGCCTACTACTAGATCTAGATCCCGATCTAAACTAGATCTAGATCTAAGCCTTGATATTATAGGCCCAGACTGCATATTATTAAATTGAAGAAGAGTAGACCTACCATGTAGTGTAGTGGACAGTCTATGTCTGAAGTACTGCTAGATCTCGATAGATCAACAAACATGTCGATATTAATGATACATTCGCCTTTAATTAACAGTGTTTGGCTCTAGATCTAGATTCTCCCACCATACTAATTAACTTAACTTGATATAGATAATATGTATTAGTGGGATCTAGATCAGTCAGATGATGGCTTCTTGACCTCGATCCAAAGTTCAAAGGTTGTTTCTTTGCAGTCCCCCAGTGTACAAAGCAGCGCCAAGGGACTGCACAGTCACCGAGTAAGCAGCGCTAGGGGACTGCACAGTCCCCCAGTGGGTAGCGCTACAGTCCCCTAACAACTTCCTAAATTAAAACAGCTGTCATTTTCTTTCTTTTTTTTATAGAAATGACTGAGAGGTAAAAGTATGGTACCAAAATTCACAGGAGACACATGCCTTTCATATGGAACAGATAAATTTGACATACACCTACTTTGAAAATTTAATTTCTGGTACCTAGTAGGGCCTATAATGACGTGAAGACCATTCTCGTTAAAATTTTCTTTTGTCGATAAGATTTTTTTCTGTCAATGAATAGTTTTCTACTTCTGTGTGTTACCTTGCAGTGGCCTAGCCAAGATAACTGCCAAATTTCAAGTCTCTATCTCTATTCTAAGACTCCCGCTGCAATGGAAACATGTTGCTTAACTTTGGAGCCTGTTTTCTCCTTTTCGTCTTTCTGCACCATGCATACTTAAAAGTTCCATATTTTCGTCAAATATTGTCGTATTTGCTTCATTTTTTCCCAAAAATTATAGTGAAGTGGTCATAGTTCTTGGAAATTATGTTAACTGAATTTTGAAATTTCCTTCTTATGACTGATTTTGACCGGGAGGGTCACATATGCACTTTCTTCTACTAATCAGATGGCGTCAATCTCATATACATGGGCAAGAGATAAAAAAAAAAGGTGTGTCATTAAAATTCAGCCTATTTTTTTTGTGCTCTTTTTTGTTCTGTATATTATGTTTTGCTTATTTATGTATTCGTTTTATTTGCTTGCTTATTTAGTTTTTGATCGTTTGTATATTAGTTTCTCCTTGTTCGTTAATTTGTGGGAGGAGATTGGTGTTATTTTGAAAAGATTGAAAAGAAAAAAAAGAAGGGATTTGGGGGGG
>NW_004797483.1:561327-562776 GCF_000002075.1 Aplysia californica | reverse complement strand
CTGCTGGGGTAATAATGGTTGTAAAGCGCATAGAGCAAGCTCTTGAGCATGGATATGCGCTATATAAATGCAATTATTATTATCATTAAAAGAGAATATCATCGTCCCTCAAAATGAACAGCATCTTCTTATGATATTTTCAAGTAAATTGGAAAACAGAGCAGTTAAACAACAAATACTACACAAAACATGGACTAAACAATACATATTCTCATTAGAATGATTTTGTTTTTGCTTAGGAGTAAGGAGCTATTAGTTCCATGTAGACCACGAAACCTTTTTTGCACACTGGCTATGTTAGTTAGATTTTGGAAATAACCATGTCAGTGAGGCTCAGAGGCCACAAAACTGCCATGGTTTTGGGCGGTCTAGGGTGGAATGAACAAAACTGCTCTCATGAGAATCACCAGATGGCTTGGTTTCGTGAACAACATTGCGCAAGTGCTGGAATGTCATGTCTTACTCTTATTTTCCTCAAGATTTCATTCAAGCAGATATTTTCATGCATAGCAAAGCACTTTCCCACAGGGCCAATGCCACTAGATAATCCTTGAAAAATCAAATCAAATCAGCGTTGGCGTGGTCACCAGTAAACAGTCCCGATATGAATCCTACAGGCACGTGAAGTCCCAATGAAACAGCAATTGAAGACAAGCGACTTTGCTCCCAATTAGGACCCTTTGTTTGCAACTCTCTGTGAGATTGGGATGACATGACGGCTACTTTTGTCCAACATTTAACAGAGTCGATGCCCAATGGGTTCGTGCACTACACAAAACCAATGGCTACTAAGCAAAATAACAATGAGCACAATATTTAACGTTAAGTCCAAGTTTTGCGTGATATAAGTGATTGCTCTGTTTCCGTTTTGTTTGTAACTATCGTATTAAAATATTGTTTATTACAAAGACAAAATTCTCTATTCATTGGATATACAATGTGTCTCCATCCTATCAATATTGATGCTCCTCAATATGCGCCGACAGACAAATTTACGTTTCTTTGATTTAGCACAATTTTGCCGAGCCTGATTTTTAAAGGTCAATTTTGAGTGACAATATATTTGGCGTCTCTTAACATAGATGAAATTTTAATAAATCAGATGATGCAAAATTTATTAAGCTTTAAATTGATATGCTGCATGAGTGGGTTATGCAAGGCTTTAACACGATGACTGGGTGAATACATTTTCTGTTTTTTTTGGACGCCACTATATTATACGAGTATTATCTGTCTCTGTTTCTGTCTCTGTCTCTGTCTGTCTCTGTCTCTGTCTCTCTCTGTCTCTGTCTCTCTCTGTCTCTGTCTCTCTCTCTGTCTCTGTCTCTCTCTGTCTCTGTCTCTCTCTGTCTCTGTCTCTCTATCTCTCTGTCTCTCTCTCTGTCTCTGTCTCTCTCTCTCTCTGTCTCTCTCTCTCTCTCTGTTATACATATATTATTATAATATATA
>NW_004797483.1:557906-559648 GCF_000002075.1 Aplysia californica | reverse complement strand
CAGCAACAGACAATTAATAAGGCCTACTTTACATAGTTAATGCAGACCAATACCTGTACCTTTGATGTTTCAAATCACTCTTATTTCAAGCAAATACAAATCGAGAAAAAGGAGGGAACAAACACACACACATACACACACATACACACACACACACACACACACACACACACACACACACACATACACACACACATACACACGCACACACGCGGATTTAAAGAAAAATAAACTAGTGAGAGGGCTATACTATGCCTGTAGTTCAGGGACCAGTCTTGAAATTGTCGGAGAAGTCTTGGATAAAGCAAAGCGCATATCATCAGCAACATCCAGCTTGTTCCTTGCTTTTGTCTTTCTCAAAGGTAAGTCGAGGCAAATGGGACACTGACTCGAAGTGCTGTTTTGCTGACCTGACTGTATGATTCTTAGAGTGGACACCACAAACTGTGCAAGATATTTCTCAAGAAACGTGTCGCGTGCTGACGAATCATGTCTCAATTCCAAAAGCTCGTCTTGCATGCCATCTGCAATGACAGTGATGTCTGCCCAGGTGTGAAAGGGTTTCTCACAAAAGCTTCTTCACCACAGTCAAGGTCAGGAAATAGTTCTTGAACTCATCTTCAAATGATTTCAAATGAGCAGCAATGTCAATTTGAAGATCAGCAGACAAAGTCTCCTCTGGATTTAACAGCTGTGAAAGGTTGGTAAACATAGCAATGTTTCCCTCTGTAACTTACCAGTGCCAATTCTGAACTTTTGAAAGAAAGCCACTCAGAAAGACGCATTTAAACTGTACAACGTGCGTCTGTTGACCTTGAAGTTTGGTAGTCAAACATAATATCAGACATTATATAGGCAAGTCTTTGGATTCAAAAATCATTTGAGAAGTGCCTGTTGAGCTCATCATTTTCCTGCATTTCCAGGAAGAACTTGATCTCCTCTCTCTGCACGAAGACGCGACATACAACGTTTCCTTTCGATAGCCATTGAACTTGAGTGTAGAAAAGCAGTGTTTCATGATCTGCACTCATGTCAGAACAGATTTCCTTGAAGAGTTGTGTATTTAGGGGGCTACGTTTCACATAGTTGACAACCTTAACAGTAGTAGTAGATTCCAACGTTTTCCTTCAAAGTCAGATTGAGAGTTTTGCAAGCTAGTGCATATCTATGTATCATGCAGTAAATGCCTTTTGCGTGTGGTGCTTTGCCTTGCACTTTTATCTGAAAGCCCGACTTAGACCTTATCATGGCTGGGGCACCATCAGTACAAATACCGCACACATTCTTCCACGCAAGACCCTCGTTTTTAAAAAAATGCGGATACCTTGTTCATGACATCATCAGCTGTTGTTGTGGTGTCCAATAGGGTGCAAAATAAAAAATTCTTCTTTCTCATCTATTTTCGACCACGTATCTCACAAAGACCAGTAACTGTGAGCACGATGCCTCTTCGACTGATTCGTCAAGCTGGAACGAGAACATAGCGGCAGCTTTGATCTCCTCTACTACCTGTTCCTTAAGACATACTTGCAAAATGCCTCTTGACAACATCATTTGAAAGGGGAACTGGCTGCAATTTTTTTGCACTAGCCTCACCTAACACCAGACATTCAACTGTGCCACCTTTATTGTGCAAAGCTTTATAAGTGTTTCTCCAATTGTGTGTGGTTTCTTTTCTCTCTCTCTCTCTCTCTCTCTCTCTCTCTCTCTCTCTCTCTCTCTCTCTCTCTCTCTCTCTCTCT
>NW_004797483.1:555358-557806 GCF_000002075.1 Aplysia californica | reverse complement strand
CCATAGTCAGATTGAGAGTTTTGCAAGCTAGTGCATATCTATGTATCATGCAGTAAATGCCTTTTGCGTGTGGTGCTTTGCCTTGCACTTTTATCTGAAAGCCCGACTTAGACCTTATCATGGCTGGGGCACCATCAGTACAAATACCGCACACATTCTTCCACGCAAGACCCTCGTTTTTAAAAAAATGCGGATACCTTGTTCATGACATCATCAGCTGTTGTTGTGGTGTCCAATAGGGTGCAAAATAAAAAATTCTTCTTTCTCATCTATTTTCGACCACGTATCTCACAAAGACCAGTAACTGTGAGCACGATGCCTCTTCGACTGATTCGTCAAGCTGGAACGAGAACATAGCGGCAGCTTTGATCTCCTCTACTACCTGTTCCTTAAGACATACTTGCAAAATGCCTCTTGACAACATCATTTGAAAGGGGAACTGGCTGCAATTTTTTTGCACTAGCCTCACCTAACACCAGACATTCAACTGTGCCACCTTTATTGTGCAAAGCTTTATAAGTGTTTGTGTAAGTGTGTGTGGTTTCTTTTCTCTCTCTCTCTCTCTCTCTCTCTCTCTCTCTCTCTCTCTCTCTCTCTCTCTCTCTCTCTCTCTCTCTCTCTCTCTCTCTCTCTTCTCTCTCTCTCTCTCTCTTCCAATTTCTTTATCTCCTTTCTCAAATTTCCTGACGTAGCATTTCTTGCGTGTTTATTGTTCTGCCATGCAACAGCATAGTTTTAGAATATTTATTATATAGATTTTTTTTCTCAGCTAGGCTTATGATCTTTTTAGAGATAACCAGCTAATCCCAACATCATACTACATGGGATTAAAAAGAGACAACAATAGTGAAACGGAGTTTCCGCGGTAATTATTTTTTTACAATGACATCCCTAGGGTGTGGGTTAGATCTACGCCAAGGCTTAGGCGTACACAAATTAAACTTGGGCGAGAAAGGTCTGGATGAAAATAATAATATGCAGACTATCTTGCTTCCCCCTGCGACCCCCTTCTCCGAAGCCAGCACTCATGTAGCTCGTCATAAACGAGGCTTCAAGGTATTGTGCGTTGGCCTATGGCTAGGCTGTATTATACATAGAAACAAAAGAAAACACTGCAAGCCAAACCTAAGATAGGCCCACATAAACAGGAAGGGCAAACTGATGTAGCCTTGTTGATTCTCTGGCCGTGTTTAGAAGTTCAGGTTTTTACCTTTTTTCATATCTCAGCCAATTGAAGAGGGAAACATTTTTTGAAAATTGCTAGGTAAAGAAAAGGAGCAATGTTTTAGTTTTTAGAGGGTCATTTAAGCACAAAATCCTCAATGATCTCACGACCCCCCCCCCCCCCCATGAATGGTCATACGACCCCCTGCTCTGCTCTGTTCTAAAATGATCTAAAAATGTTCTAAATGATCTAAATTGTGTCGATAGGGTGTGAAAATGCCTACATTAATTACAATAATAATTATAATTTTAATAATAATACTACTAATAATAATAACAAATATAATAATGATATTAATTATAATAACAAATGTAATAATGATAATAATAATACTACTAATAATAGTAATAATATTATTATTAATAATAATAATAATGATAATAAATGATGAAGATACTACTACTACTACTACTACTACTACTACTACTACTACTACTACTACTACTACTACTACTACTACTACTACTACTACTACTACTACTACTACTACTACTACTACTACTACTACTACTACTACTACTACTACTACCACTACTACTACTACTGATGATGATAATAATGATAATAATAATGATAATAATAAACAGGGTCAATCTTGGAGATTGGTTGCAACTGTTTGCAAAATAACGAACTAAAAACAAAATTGCGTTCAGAAAACTAGATAGAATGTCTGGTGTATTTGTGTCGAATCTGTGGGATCATGAGAGTATCAGATATTATGGCAGTGGCGTCTGAAGTGCCCTTAATATTTCGAATGTAATAGGTCGAGGAGTTTCACAAACAGGGCTCGATGGAGGCGCATTTCACCTGTTTTATGCAATCCCCTGAGGTAAAAAAGAATGTTAAAAAGTACATGTTTCCACAACGTAGTTCACATAAACACTTATGCGCCCACACATGCACATACACACACACACGCATACATGCACGTACACACACACACACACACACACACACACACACACACACACACACACACACACACACACACACACACACACACACACACACACACAAACACATCCAGATCCACATAGATGCAAAGAGAGAAAAAGGAGAGAATGGAGAAAAAGAGGGTGGGCGAAAAGAGGGTGTGAGAAAGAGAGAGGAGAGAGAGAGAGAGAGAGAGAGAGAGAGAGAGAGAGAGAGAGAGAGAGAGAGAGAGAGAGAGAGAGAGGAGAGGGGGGGGGGAGGGGGGGTTTTACAAAAATGAACTAAAACAA
>NW_004797483.1:549894-554929 GCF_000002075.1 Aplysia californica | reverse complement strand
CCCCCCCCCCTTTTCTGCCTTCATGTGCCAACATCCTGGGTTGACAGGAGTGTCCAGGCTTAGCTGTAAACATTTCCGCCCAGCTAAACATTCCCAGAATGCAAGATCACAACTAACCGAATTATCTCGCAGTTTCCAGAAGCTAGTTATGTCACACTCGCCCTGTTTGTATAGCTTGACGTCTGACATTTCACGACAGGTCAGGCGCTCTTACACAGGATCGTCACACATTGCACCACGCCGAGACATCTTTTGTCACTCTTTACTGTGTCTCCGGCTCACGATACTACGATACTTCTTTTTGTGACCATCTGTTCTGTGACAATTGAAGAAACAATAACAACAACAAAAAATCTATCATTCTAAACGAATCAATGAATAAATGAATAAATGAATAAACAAGGACAGTAACACGAACAACAGCAACAAGAACAACAACAATAATAGTAATTATTTTTATCATGATGATGATTATCATCATTAATATCATGATATTTGAACACCATAACTATTCTCTATTAGGGCGTTAAACCCATTAGAAATCTCAATAATTTATTTTCACTTCCGCGTTAGCTGATGACTGTTGAGATTTGAGATACTTTCAATTCGGATTCTGGTTTTCAGTTTTTCTCGGGAGTGTGAGGAGTGAAGGGTTGTTTTTTTTTTGGGGGGGGGGATGTTCTATTCTACGATAAATTACCACTTAGCCCTCTGCTGGCTATCTAGATGTCTGGGTTTTGGGGGGGGGTTGCTTTGGTTTATTCTTTTATTGATGGGCTACTAAAAGTAATCCTGTGGACGGCTGACGGATGTTCTAGTCTAGCCACATCAAGTTTCCATCTCCGTTTGAGCTTTTGAGCATGACCACCAGTGTGTATTTGTTGGTCTTTTTACGTCTTTCAGGATGGAAATCAGCTTAACGGTCTATTCCCCCCCCCCTCCTCCCCTCTTTCTATCAGTCGATGTATGCAATATGTCTGAGAGTGTGAGTTCTCAGACGAGCAACACCGACGCCCACATTTAACGTTAACGAGTTTGACGGCTGTCACTTGCGATCTCATCTGGCCTGGGTGATCCCTGTACGACAGCGAGGCGAGTGGCGATGGGGGTGTGAGCAGGTTTATGCACGCGCACACACGCCCGCCGAGGGCGCTTTAGACATCTGGAGGATTTGTGGGTTCTGTTTGTGAACAGGAAACACTTCTGTTAGAAGTCGTGTTATGCAGCGTTGACATTTCTTCATCAGTGGGGTCTGCAGGTTGGGTAGGAACTTAACGTATGTCCAGGCTTGAGCACACTCTACATGTGTGCACTGATTCGGTTAGTCTGATAATCCGCAAGATCGACCGGGGTTGTAAAAGCTAGAATAGAGTGACCTCTTATCAAATGAAAATTAGTTTCAACCAAGGTTCCTAAGGGTTAAATAATTACAGTACGTGCCAGGTCTAAGTAAAAGGCATGTTCCGTCGAATAATTCCACCTAACAATCGTTTGTTGAACGGGATAAGTACACACGGGAATCGAACTCGGGTCTTCTTCTTGCGACAGCGAAGTGCCTAACCGCTACACCACATGCGCCGGCGTCGATCCTGTGAGCCAGAACATATTCTCTACCAATAAGGATTCAGCTCAGAAATGTCTGACCAGAATCAGATTCTGCAAAATCGACTGGGGGATCAGATGAGTGTACTCTCTAGTCAATCCCCGTTGCTGTTGCACGAAGCGAGGCAAGGAATGAGTGATAGCATTTTCAAACACGCGCGCTCACGCCCATCGAGGGCCCTTATGACATCTGGAGATTTGCTGCGTTTTCTTATTCATTTTTTCATTATGAATATATCAGAACGCAATTTTGTCGTCTGTCAAGAAATAGAACACGAAAAGTCTCTGAGACGTGTGTCTTTTAAATTCCATGGGGATGTTTTGCTCATCCTTGTCCTTATTTAAAGGATTTGGTTGTTATTTTACTGTGGGTTCCAAAAATGGAACTCAACAACAGTAACAGCAGCAACAGCAACAACCGTGACAACAACAACTACAACAAAGATTACAGCAGTGACAACAATAATAGACATCAGCAACAGAAAATGTGCGACGTCTCTGCGACTATTCCCTTATAAATACATTTTTCATATGACAGTAATAGCAAAGATAATAACAACGGCAACAACAACAGCAACAGTTACCCCTTAAAAGAACATCAAATCAAAAACAAAACAAAACAAAACAAAGTAAATTTTAAAAACCCAAACCAAACAAAATACAATAGAACAAACAACCGTTTTTGCGTTCGTCAGCCCAATAAAAAATTGACATTTCATACCCTTCATGCTGGCCACTCAAAAATAAGATTTTGTACTACTTGTCTGTACTTGTCTGTTCAAAGGTAAAGTGCACGTACCAGAACCTAAACCAAGTAAAAAAAACACATTATATGTCGAAACTCTAGATTTCCCGTACATACTGGAAGCCTTTTCAAAATTGGCATGACGAACATAATTCAGGGGCCAATGTCCTCGTAGTCATGTGTCTTCCAGAATCAGCTTACCAATTTAGACATGCCGGTTAAATTTAGCAAACCGAAATCACTTAGCACCTAGACATCTACGTCTGTATCCCCTCACACCCCCCCCCCCCGGTTTTAATTAGTCAAGAAATCCTCGACCTGCCGAAAAGTAGATTTGTTCAGTAAATTCTTTAGTGATCCAAAGTAGAACAACGAATTGACAGTCATCTAATCTTAGTTGACCTACTACTCTGGGCAACAGGTGCTTGGTTTATTTATACCCATGATGTTGGACTCAAGGAAGCCATGTTTATTTTCAGAATGGTATCTACTAGACCCCAATAATATTTTTTTGGTTCCTGTCAGTGACACATTATTTTTTTGTTCCCTTTCTAGGAGATTTTATTCTAAATCTTCACATAAACCCCGAGTTTTAGAGGATACATAAAATACTACAAACGTGGCACCAAGAAAGTATACTCTCTGAGGGTATTTTTACATTGATAAACACACTTGGGTCAGAGGCAATGAAAACACTCTAGAATCCCTATTGCAACGGAAAAAGAATGACAGAAAGGGGGGAGGGGGGGGGGTGACAGGACTAAAGAAAGAAAAAATAGTGTGCTTACCTATGAACAAAGACATTTAAGTGTATTATTCATCCATAAATACATTACAATTAGAATTTACCAGCAAGGAATGTTCAGTTGAAACGCTGTAGAAAAAAAGAATATTTACAGAAGGCTGATGTAGGCAACTATCAAAATCAGTACGAATCGGAGTCAGTGATGTAGTGGTTAGCTCTTCGCTTTCGTATGAAGAAGACTCTATCTCGATTCCCGTGTGGGGAATGATTTTTAGCGAGCATCGCGTCCTTTTTGTTGGGAAGTTGTATCCTTCTTAGCCCTAGCTGGCCTAAAAGGTAAAGGTGAAATATCATTTAGATACGAATTTTGTCGATGGGGACCCAAATCACTTCCATATTTCAAAAAGCAGTGCAGGTCAAGTATCTAGTACGATCGTTGTCCTGTGGTTAGGGAGAAATAGATTTTTTAAAAACCCACTGTAAGTTTTTTTTAGGAAGAAGGAAAAAAACCCTTGTAGATTATCTGTTTACTATTATTGTGGATTGTTTACGCTTCCATTGACACAATGTAGATGGTCATTGAGGAGGAGGGTTGCTTGAACCTACCCATCAGGGCCACACCCTTTTATCTACATCCCCGCAATCCTGTATCAAACATCACAAAGTAAATCTTTGCCTTGATTGTGTGGTCTGCATCGCCTATTGGTGTAAAGAGTTGGGTTTTTGAAAAGCAACCAGCCAAACAAAGGAAGGGCTTCGATTCGTTCCCCTCCCCTCCCCTTCCCCCTTCCCCAAAGTACAAAGTACAACAGAAATAACCATTCCAAACAAGATCAACCTACCTCGACAGTTTTTTTAACAAGCAGGTGTTTCCCGCCTCAGTCGATACAGTGTTGATCACTTACGAGGCTGCTTCAATAACCCTGCCTGCTACAGCCAACCCAGACTGAGAGGGTGGGCTTTCAACATAAAACACACCACACCAAGATAAATGCGATAAAAAAAAAAAAAAAAAAAAAAAAAAAAAAAAAACCCCAAAAAACCCAAAAACAAAACAAAAACTAAAAAACAAACAATCAACAGTAGCAACAACAACAACAACAACAGCAACAGCAACAATAAAACAACGTCACCAGCAGCAGTAACAACAACAACAACAACAAAAACAACAACACACATAGAGGAATCGAACGCGAGTCTCGTGTCATTTGCATGCGCCTAACGACTACACCACAGACGTCGTCTAGCAAAACATACACGCACATACAAACACAAACACAAACACACACACAAGCACACACACACACAAACATACAAACACACACACAAACACACAAACATACACACACACTTTCACGAACAAAATCCTATAATTTAATTTAGTTCTAGTTTATGTAAGAGTTTTACGGCATTTGCAGTTGCAGCACACATATTTCACTTAATAATATATGCCCATTAGAAGAAGTGTACCAGAGAGCAAAATACAATAACTCTAATAGCTAAGATAAAGACGAAAGATGTTTGAAAGGAAAGAAGGACTAAAAAATGCCAGAGGATCCGCCAACTACCCTCTTCTTCAGCTTAAAAACACAGACAGAAACAAAGCTAAAATTATTATAATAATCATTATATTATTGTGGGGAGTATCCAATACAATTTACAGTCTTTATCTGCCGTGACAGCTCCAAAATAGCCCTGATGACGAGAGTATGTCAGAACCACGCCCACGAGCATAATTCTATGGCGTCCTCTGTACTTCTGGAAATGGCAACAAGAGTCTTGAACAGAAACAGGACTCACGACACGGATTGATGAGGATTTGGAGAGAAATATGGCTCGGAAAATGGACATAGAATTATTGTGCCAAGTCACGTTGTTATACTATATTTATTTTGTCACGCACACACACACGCGTACACACACACACACACACACACACACAT
>NW_004797483.1:547766-549794 GCF_000002075.1 Aplysia californica | reverse complement strand
CACACACACACCCACCAAAACCATGCTCACTGTTTAGATAAATACAAACAAAGACATACATAAAGAAGCAGCCTCTACCTCTTGCAGAACTTGCTTTTGCGTGGCATGCACGCGCCCAATTTTTAAACGAGTATTAGATCTACTTTTTATTTCCTTCGTAAACGAGGCACTGGTTTCCTGGGAGTCAACTTCGGTCCTATGTTGTGGGCATTGTCTTTGTACTGTTGGTCCCAAATTTTAGTCCAGGTTGATAGGATACGTTTTGTAATTTTGCTTTTCAAGTCAGAAAGTGAATTTAAAAAAAATTGTTTTCTTTATCAGAGAGTCTCAAAGATTCTTTGCCAAAGTGATCAATAGTTTCGTTGTCATCAATGCCGAAATGAATGGGAAGTCAGGAGAGAATGATAGTTTTGCCAGACTTGTAAAAAGTGATGTTTAATTAGAAGTTTTAAAATTCTGGTGTCAGAGCGCTCCGAGGATTTTAAACAATAGAGAACGTAAGGAACAATTCTTAATGGTAGATTTAGTGGAGTTGCCTAATATGTTTAAGGTAATTTCAAAGGCAACAGCCTCATCAGAGTTTGTTTGGGGGCTCTCGTAGCCTAAAGGTTAAGGTGTTCGTCTCTCATTCAACAGGTTGTAGGTTTTGAATCCAGATAACGACGGAAAATTTTCTTCTCTAACATTTTCTCTTTTCACACCCTTCCCTGCTCTCTAACAATGCTTTCGTCTCCACTTTCTGCCCCCACCCCCTCACCTCCTTTGCTCCCTCTTCTGGGCTCCTGACTCCTTTTCAGCCTTTTTACTGCTACTCCTTGGCTCCTCCTTACTGCTGTCTTTTAGCCACACCCCTGATCTTATGGTAGGAAAGATCTACACCTAGCCTTCTCGGACAAGGGTAAACAATGTCTGAAGTCCTGCGTTCAAATTACGCCCGCTAAAGATCCTTTCCTGGTCTAAAATCGATAGGGGTAGGCTTCGGCCGCCACCCGGGCAGAATTCAAAATTTCGTACCAACTGAAAATGTTAAATGTATTCCGAGCGCTCCTATGACCTTATGCAGTTGTGAGCACCATTAAACACCGAAAAAGAAAAGTTTCTTTTTAGTGTAAGTATTTTTGCGTCCCCATCGACACGATTTAGGCCATTTAGAAAACGGGCTTCTGACCTTGCTCGTGCCAACCTGGACTGAGAGGGATATAACATCCCAGCAGGAATACCGAGGAACTCGATAAAAATTCTCCCTCTTGGGAATCGAACTTGGATCTCCTGTGTGCGACAGCGAAGTGCCTTACCGCTTCATTACAGACGCCGCTCGTCTGTGATGTTTTTTGGGGGGGTTTTTTGCTCTTTAAAAAAAAAATTGAATTTCCAATTCGATCATAGGTTCTTTAATTAGTGGGAAGTAGTTCCATAACTTATTGGTCTTAACACAGTGTATAATCACTCAATATGACCAATTAAGAATGGGTAAATAAACTACTGATTAAAAAATGAAAAAGAATAGTACTTGCGGGTCATCTACAATTTAACGTTTAAATCAAATAAATGATATGCATCAAAATTTCCGGGTTCTCTTGGTGCTATTGAGTGCAGTGTAATTTTACCCACAAATAGAATACTGGGACATCGTCGTCAGGGCAAGAAGGATCTTTAAGGTGTCACCCTCACCACCATTGCATTGATTAAACTAGGTTCAAACTCAGCTTCTCAGGATTGGAAGTCAAGTGCTCCGCCGATTGGGCTACCTGGCGCCCATAAGGTCATCAGGGGGATGGCCGAGCCCTCTTTTTGTGTTCAATATTAAAATATTTTTTTTCTTAATCGCTAATTTCAGGAGTAATTCTAAGCCATGCGTGTGTGTGTGTGTGTGTGTGTGTGTGTGTGTGTGTATTTGTGTGTATGTGTGTGTGTGTGTATATATATATGTATGTGTGTGTGTGTGTGTGTGTGTATGTGTGTATGTGTGTGAAGATGGTTTAGTAGATGTTTTGCTTATTGTGCATGCATGCGTGTGTGTGTGTGTGT
>NW_004797483.1:538849-546190 GCF_000002075.1 Aplysia californica | reverse complement strand
GTGTGTGTGTGTGAGTGTGTAAGTGTGTGTCCCTCTCTCGTGCACATACATACGCGCGCTTGCTTTTGAGTAAACACACATGCATGCCACTAAAAATGTACGATACTGATGCTGCCTTTTTATTCCTTGTTCTATTTTTTCACCCTCCACCTCCGCAACATGATGGCGCAGTTCGTTTGACTTCCACAGTTTATTGCTTGATTCAACATAGTCGTTTTCATTATCTAAAACCTAACCAATCAACAACAAAAAGAGAAGATAGAAATGCATAACAAAGGCCGCTTTTTCGCAGGGCCCAAATTCTACTTCACTTACTTTTTTTTTTTTGGTCTCTGTGATAATACTTGCATTTGTGGCATAATGATCCAGCTCTGCTGTGAATGTAACAGACGTGAGTTCGTTTCTTAGTGATGGCAACTTGGCGGAAGGGTGGATACTTTGATAGAGAATGACTTTTTCGGTCAGAATTATTAATCCACAAAACCAGGGTCGACGTCGTCGGCCTCTCAATGATCTAAACTGTGTCAAAAGAGGTGCAAAACATTCACATTCAACAAATAAAACAAAGGCGCAGTTCGTTTGACTTCCACAGTTTATTGCTTGATTCAACATAGTCGTTTTCATTACCTAAAACCTCACCAATCAAAAAAAAAAGAGAAGATAGTTTTTCCCAATTACCAAATGCATAACAAAGGCCGCCTTTTCGCAGAGCCCAAATTCTACCATTACACATGTAACACACAGTCAGGGAAATCGTTTGCATGGCGAAGCGGCATAGAAGGAGATGGCAATCAGTTTTCACATCAACACAAACACAGGAGGAAAACCATTAAAAGATCAAACATGGCGAAGCTAAAATGAGATGTCGCAGTAACCCT
Source organism: Aplysia californica (assembly GCF_000002075.1). Lineage (NCBI taxonomy): Eukaryota > Metazoa > Mollusca > Gastropoda > Aplysiida > Aplysiidae > Aplysia > Aplysia californica. The sequence continues at coordinate 545,312 of NW_004797483.1, read as the reverse complement.
ATCACACATAATTGTATAGAATAGCCTTTTGGAAAAGATAAATATACCAAACATGGCGAAGCTGGACACAAGACGTGGCAGAAAAACAACAGCAGAGAATTGTACAAAAAAGTCCTATCATCCACTTTGTGACGTCATGGGGAGTGTGTGAGACGTGAGAGATCCGCCTCCTGTAACTCGTGTTAGGTTTCAGTCATGCGACAATGGCGACGGTCACGCTTTGCTTGAGGCTGAAAGCTTCCTAGGAACACCCGGGATTCGTTCCCTGTTTCCTTGATCTCTCTACACTAAACCACATTAGACCTGTCAGTATTCTGTTAACATATTGGAAGCTTACCATTCCTTTATTTCTTTCTAGAAAAATGAAGTATTGGTGTCAATGCGATTTTAAAATGTCCACTAACTTTTAACCCTAACCCTCATGGTAAGAGGATATAATAATTCTATCGTTCAAAGATAACCACTTCCTCCATGTTTTTTTAAGGGGGATGTCATATTATATGATGTGTGTCACTTTGAAAACTGTTTAAACTCCCGAAGGTATTACAGATAAATTTGACTTTTGATTGAAGATGTTGTTATTTTTTCTTTCAGAGCAGTTTGTATTTTCGCATTTCGGCAGAGGTAACCATGAACATGACCAATCTCCACTTGCATTGTACAAGTACGACTAAGAAAGAAAAATGCTCTTTATACGCCTATTGCACCGTACACGGCTCCTACGGTATACGCTGAATGTGGCAAAATGGTTTTTGGCTCCATCATAATACAAAAAGTTAACGTCCTGAGTCTTTCTTCAATCCCCCTCTTTGGGTTAGTTGGCTACATTAAGCTGACAGACTTTCATAAGCAAAGCCACTGGAAAAAAATAAACAAACAAATCCACCCCCCAAACCCCCCCCCCCCCCAACAAAACAACAAGAACAATTTCAGTTAGGACTTGAAAGAACAAAAGGGTAATAGTGAAACATTGTTTCGAGGATTCAGGGAGTAATTCGATTTTATCGGCTTTGGTAACAGTAGCGTCGTGAGCTCTTCTTGGTTTTACAAAAAAAAAAAAAAAAAAAAAAAAAAAAAAAAAGAGGGCAGGGCTCGGGATCTGGGGCACGGAGAGTGAGAGAAACACAATGTGCTTTGGGGAAAAAAGCACGTAAGTCCCACTCGTCCCCAGACACGAAGGAGCAAACAGACATCTGGATGGGCGTGGCCACGATCTGTGGTGACATCACGGCTGGCGGCAATTAAAACTTTGGAGACATTGACTGGATGCAAGCAAAGCTGGAACCAAATTATGTCAACTTTTCAAAGGAACTGACGAAGGTGTCCATGTTCTATCGGATCACGTTTGACTACACGTCTGCTTCCTCTACTCTGCCTTCACGTTTTATTTAATCGTCTAAGGAACGCGGGGGAAGGCAAAGTCGATTTCAAAAACGTAACTCAAGCTTGTTAACACCTGACCCCTCTTCGTCCCCTCTCCCTGATATAATTTAGTAGCCTAGGACAGACAAAGTCAACACACATATCTCAGTGGCATTTGGAATTAAAGGGTTTTCCGAGGAGTGTCTTTATCTCAGATCTTAAGGACAAACGACAGGAAATGTGAAACACAAAAGGGAAGCAACACACGTGCGAAAGGAAAAGATAAATATGTGAATTGAAAAATACACTGGCGAGGAGCAAAGTTCAATAATGCTCTGAAAAAGAAACGACAGCCGGGGGCTGATCTTGTTAAAAGACAAACAAACCCGAAACACAAGAAGAGAGGAGAGGAAAAGACATGACTAAAACCAAATTAAAACAAAGGTGAGAAGAGGAGAAGATTTGACGATTTCGTTAAATAGACCAATACATTTTTCATTTTTGAAACACATTGTACGTTTTATCAGCGTGACCTAGCAGCTGACCCCACTCCCTTTACTAATCGTTTTCTTGTTGAACTTTGGCAGTTTTATTTCCGCTGAGACACAATAATGTTTGCGTTATCCTCCCAAAGACGGCATACATTTTCGTGCAGCAATAATATTCAAGGTTCTTTAAAAGCACAAATGAAAGAGGATATTGAGGCGTACATTTGTCTTGAAATATAAAGTCGAATTTTAGAATGAGAAAAAGAGCGAGAGAGAGAGAGACGAGAAGAGAAAAAGCGTACAAGCGGTAAATTTTATTGATTTTACAATGTAATAATGCTTTTCCCCAGACTCAAGAAAAAACAAACAGACAAATAACAACAAACGAATGCTTTGACAACTAAAATAACATTTCCTGAAACTCAACAACAAAGCTAAATGCACCCCACACCCCCAAACCCCCCTTCCTTTGCAATCCCAAAAAGAAAGTGACACAAAACAAAGCAAAAAGCACACGCGACAAGACAGCATTAGGAGAAAACGAGCGAAAGCATTACCAGGGAAATAATTTTGTTTCTGTTTCATCACAGATTAACTATTTGTAACACGAGGGAAAATTTGAAAAGATTCCTTCCCTCACCTCACCCGTCCCCTTCCCGGAGCTCTCCATTTCGTCTTCATAACATGATAGCATGATAGTTAATATTATTTTTTCCCTCCTTTTTTGTCCCCACCACACACCTTATGAACATAGGTACCATTTATAACAGGAGAATCTTTGATCTCCTCTTAGACTGCAGCAGGAAAGGCAAATCGAGAAAAAAAAATCACTTTCTCCGTTTCCGTTTTTATATTTTTATACATGTACATGTAATTCTTTTTGTTTCAATAGCATTTCAACCCTCCTCTTTCTTAAAATAAAGCACGAATAATTTTGAAAATAACATAATAGCGCATGTTTCTTATTCGCGGGCCTTTAGTAAGTACCGTAATAGAATATAACAGCAGCGTGTATTCTTGTGAATGGTCTTTGAACCTTTATGTTTACTCAGGGAGTGTCACTCTTTCTTTACACCTTCGTATTCTACAAGACTGAAACAAACGGGATTGTTTAAAAATGCTTTATCGGGCTCTCATTATGAAACGTCAGTTCAGGATGTTCGATCTTAAGACACCAAGTCTCTACACTCCTCTTTGCACCCTCCCCCTGCCCCCAAATATAAAAAAAAAAATCCCCGCTTCCACTCACTCCCCCAAAACAAGAAAAGAATCTGTGGAACACCTTCTTTCTTCAATCTGCCCCAGCTTAAAACGGCTCCACCTCCACACGTTTCATCCAACATCCCTTCAGTTTTTGGTCCATGTTCGCATCCTTCCTCCTCATTTCGACCTCCCAAGGACATCTCCAGATCTTGAGTACGTGGAACCGAGCTCAATTTAAAATGAAGAGATGGGGGTATTGGACAAGACCAAAATAGCAGTATCGCATGGACAAGTTCAATGAGGTGGAAAAAAAACACACCGACAGGAAGATTAAATGAGTGTCAAATCTGTGCGGCGTTACTTGTCCTTTGCGCGGCGTTCTGTTTTTTGTCAATACGTCAATGTACTAAGACCGCTTCTGACGTTGAATTTGATGAGGTCATTTCTTTCTGTGTCCAGGTTTTTGTGCCTATTAGGTGGGTTCCAGGGCAGGGGATGGGCGTGGTCACAAGCACGTTTATACGTAATGTGTACGTCTATAGTGTGGTGCTGCCGAAAAAACGGTTTTATACACTTGTACTCTAAGAACAAGGGAAACAGTATTGGCAGGCTCGTTGAGGATTTTGGAAAGTTTATTAAAGTTTTGAGGATGTCTTTACATTTCGACTTATCCAGATCATCAGGTGGTATGCTGAAGTGAATTTTATCACCACAGTAATAACTCACTGAGTGTTACGTTGTGTGCGTGTAGAAATGTGAGTGTGTGTTTGTGTCGCAAGCTCTTGTATCCAGACTAGCCTACATATTGCATTATTTAGAAAGAAGCGAGCTGATATTATGTCGACGGTAAATGTATGTTCACTAATGTGTTTACAAGCACGTTTATACGCAAACATATGTCCATATTCTGATACTTCTAAAGGAACCAGAAACAATTAATTTATTTGCAGGTAACGAGGCCGCCAGATATAGCTCGGCGTGTTTCATTAAAAAGTGTTATTTTTAGAAGTTAAAAAGGGAAAACCTTGTTTCCCGCGCACCACTCTTACAGCCTCAAGTTTCTCCCCCTATCACCTGATGCCTTTTTAAAGTTGAACTCCAGGGCGGCCGGATCTGCTGCTCGGCATCCCAAGAGATGCCATATGTCACGAGGGGACGTAGACATTACCGAAACGGCACACACTGACTTATTGCTGCAGGAACATACCGACTCCTCATTTCATAGAGACTATTTTAGATAATATAAAACTGACAGGGATTAAAAGCGGTAAATAGGTTTTGAGGAACAGAGCAGGGGTTACTACTGATAACATTGCACGAATGTAGAAGACCACAAGTTATGCATTATTTTCTTTAATATAATATTTGCACTATAATACACCCTTTTCGTCCTCTAAACAGCATTGGAAGTTGTACATAATCATTTACAGACTGGATTCTGTCATGATGGAATTCAAAATGTGGTGACAGAGCATAAGATCTTGTTTACTTGAGATGTTTGTACAAATACAAGAAAGAGCAAAGACGTGGACAGTGAGTAAAACATTGACAACATTATATGCGCTTCTTCTGTTGATGCTAATGAATTTGTAAACATCCCTCTCACCACACCCTCTTTTCACCCCCAACCAACCCATTTTCAGAGTCTTAATTGGTAACATCAATAATCAAAAAGACGTATCGAGCAAGCGTTGGGATTCTTGTGTACTGTGTAGGACGTAGGAAGCAGTTACTTCCCTATCCGGACAAAAGAGGATTGTCCGCCCCTGGATCCCCGCCGGTACCCTGCCCTGCGCCCGAGAGCGGGCTCCACCATGACGTCAGAGTTCTTGCCGATGCGGACAAAAGCGGAGGATGGGATTTTCCCTATTCTGACAAACGCATGCGCTCTGCTCGCCACGCTGATCGGCTTATCGTCATCAAAAAGAACACCGTCCCCTAGGCTTTCTTCAGACGATGATGAGTCGGAATGTGAAGATGAAGATGAGGGCGAGGATAGAGAAGACATTGAGGATGACGACCCAACGGACGACGGTTGTGCCGGTGCCCCTGGAGATGACAAAGCTTTGCCGATTCGCACGAAGTTTGAGGCCCTCTTGTCGGAAGACAGTGCACCTTCGCCATCAGCTGCGTTGTCCATGCCCGATTTCCCGATCCGGACAAAGCTTGAGGCTCGCTTCTGACCGTCGTCCGTGCCGTCTACGCTGAGATGAGGGCCGGAATTGTCCCCGGACTTTCCAATTCTGACGAAGCTGGACGCTCTCTTATCCTCCCCGTCACCGGACTTTCCGATTCTGACAAAACTAGAGGCGCGTTTGAGCATGTCTTGGCTGTTGAAATCTGCGGGGCTGAGATCATCATAGCCGAGAGAGCTTCCAAGATCGTACCCGATGTTTTTGCCAATACGGACGAAACTGCTGGCTCTCTTTTCCGCAAAATCTTCGTCATCAGGCAATTCTGACTTGCCGATGCGGACAAAACTGGAAGGGTTGCGGCCAATACGAACAAAGCTCGAAGGATTTCTGCCAATTCTCACAAAATTTGAGGGAGCCTTGCCGATTCTGACGAAGTGAGATGCGCGTTTGATGGCGTCTTTGAGCGAGGCCAGTTGGTCAACGGGGGTTTTCCCGATCCTCACAAAACTAGACGCGCGTTTGTTGTCGTACTGGTCCTCACTGGCGTCATCGTAAACCTCGTCACCTGATCTGCCAATACGGACGAAGCTGGACGGCCGTTTGCCGATTCTGACGAAGTGAGACTTTCGTTTTTCTGCTTCGGGCTCGTCCCCATACATCCGGTTATAGTGGTCATCTACGTAACTTCCGTAGTCAGACATCCTGCCAATTCGGATGAATCTGTGTAGAGGTAGGTTGCTTCCTCGTCCTATCCTCACAAAGCTAGACGCCTTCTTTTCCATCTCATCAGCGTAAGGGTCGTCTCTCAGATAGTCCTGCTGGCCAGCGTCGTTCTCGTCAAAGCTCCCGTCTCCTCCAACATCTTTCCCGATCCGGACAAAACTGCTAGGGCGACCGATCCGCACGAAGTTGCTCGCCCGCTTCTCTCGAGACTCAGCCGAGTCCGTGACGTCAGCCGGACTCGTGGCCTTGACCGTTGAAGCGTCGTCCTCAGCGAGGATTGCAGACGGGCAGAAAGACATGAAGCAGACGACACACAGGAGTAACGGTATCGCCATGGCCCTGTAGGACAAGGTCGGTCGAACGGCAGCCATCTTGGTATCACTTACCGCTTAGGCTGGACTCAGGGTCTCGGAGTACTTGATTCTATGTGTGAGATTTGACGAGATTTGGTTCTGAGGAAATACAAAACAAAAATAAAATAGAAGGATGTGTGGAGTGGTAGCTTTCGGGGAGTTAGAGTGCACGATAATAATACAAACAATGTAATAATAA
>NW_004797483.1:535182-538469 GCF_000002075.1 Aplysia californica | reverse complement strand
GATAGATAGATAGATAGATAGATAGATAGATAGATAGATAGATAGATAGATAGATAGATAGATAGATATGATCGTACGCGTGCACTCACACGCGCTCGAGCGTGTGAGTGTGTGTGTGTGTGTGTGTGTGTGTGTGTGTGTGTGTGTGTGTGTGTGTGTGTGTTTGTGTGGGTATGTGTGTGTGTGTGTATGTATGTGTGTGTTTGCTTACTTTTGTAATGAAAACTGAACTTTGTGAAGTTTCTCTTTGCTATTATTAACTCCTTCAAATACTGGCCCTTAAAAAAACGGCCACCGACCTCAGAGCCTGTCATGCGAATGAATATTACATGACAGATCAAACATTAAGGCACATCAAGGTTTTAAACATTTTAAAGACTTTTTGCACAACACGCAAAACCATATTTTCATCGTTCAAATCAAAACAGAACAAATTCTCATTATTCGGATTCTAAAAGCCTGAATCAATTTCACCCTACCTCCCCCCCCCTCCCGCCACCCCTTTCCATGCCCATCCCCTATAACTCTCACCCCCAACCAAGCACCCCTACCTCAACCACCCCCTCCCTACGCTCTCGGACTCGCAATCGTAAGGTCGTGGGTTCGAATCCCGTCAGGGGCCCGACGTTGTGTCCTTGGGAAAGGCACTTTACACGAATTTTCCTCACTTCACCCAGGTGGGAATGGGTACCCGGCTATAGACTGCGAAAGATCTTGTCAGTTTGTTAGTGTTTGAGCGCTTAATCAGCTGCTTGCACTGTATGGTTCCCGGGAAGCTGAGAATGTTTCGGAGTGTTCCATGGTCTGCTGGGGTAATAATATAGTGTAAAGCGCATAGAGCTTGCTGTAGAGCGGGGTTATGCGCTATACAAATGCTATTTATTATTTATTATTACGCCAACCAACAAACCCTTGCCCCTACTAGCCTCCCCGCCCCCAACCTCACCCCTCCCCAAAACAAATCAAAATTTAGAAAATACTAATGCCACTACAGCGACACTAACAAAACGTAAAAACAAAAAATGTTAAATAAAACAAAAAGGAAAAAACAACAACAAACAAACAGGTTTTGTTTTGTTTTTGTTTTTATTTTTTTTTGTTTTTCAGCGCAGTTCACAAGGCTCTTCTCGTTCGTTCGGCTTCATCATCCTCAGTTTGAAATTATGCTCCGAATGAGCACCGCTTTAGCCAATAAAAAAAATTATTCCTTCTTTGTCCTGACATCTCTCAGCGGAAAATTGATGACAATTCAGGCTCATATTTCGACAGGATGGAATTCTCCCAATCACAAGGACAAAGGAGAAAAGTTAATATGATAAAGTGAAACGTAAAACCCTTTATGACCTTGTCGCTGTTTGGAATAGAAAGTTCACAGATATGCCTGCTGTTTTTTGCTGTAGTTTTTGTTTTTGTTGCTTTGCTTCGTTGCGGGGTTTTTTTTTGGGCGGGGGGGGGGGGGGGGGGGGGGGTTGATTTTCTTTCCTGTCCTAACCCCCCCCCCCCCAAAAAAAAGCCAACAACAAAAACAACAACAACAACAAAACAACAACACCAACTAACGTTCTTTCACCTTCGCAAATGCTTTATGGGCTTCAAGAATTTTCTTTCTCATTCACGTGGGAGGAAGATTATGATATACAGCCGCACCTAGACAACCACCTGTCCTAGACAACCACCTATCCTAGACAACCACCTATCCTAGACAACCACCTGTTCTAGACAACCACCTGTCCTAGACAACCACCTGTCCTACACAGCCACCTGTCCTAGACAACCACTTGTCCTAGACAACCACCTGTCCTAGACAACCACATGTCCTAGATAACCACATCTACACACAAACACACCCACTTATCCGTTGCCTTTTGTTCTTTTACTGTGAACTGTCCAATAGGACCACCTGTCTAAGAGGACCACTTTTTTCTCGACAATGCTAGGGGATCGTCTTGGACAAGTTCGACTGCACGAACCAACCATCCCCATCTGTCTGCCTGGATGTATTATCAAATATTACCAAGCGTGTCCTTGACAAAGCGGCCAGCCTCCTAAAGGATGCAAAGTGTGTCAGTGAGGGTGTAAAATATTTACAATCACCTCATCTGTGTCTCCGATATACGACGGTCTTGCTACAAAATCGATGCCTCAAGTTGGAGGCGATACAAGAATATTATTATGTGTTATCCTTAATTAAATCGGTTGCAAAACTGAGTAACGTTTGGAAATTGATCATGAAACGGGCCAGACGATTCTTGATACCTCTGAAGTCTGACTTCTGCTTCGAGTCTCTTACTTCAGGGATCATGCAACTAGAAGTACAAAATTAGGTTGAAGAGCTAAAGCGACAGTCCTCGTCTTGTGATCCATTATCAGATCTGATCTATATCTTGGGGAAACTGGGTATGTCTATAACAATAAAATATTATTTAAGGTATCAACAACAAAAAGGACTTTGAATAAATATAGAGGTACATATATGCGTGTAAATATGTATGTGTCTGTGTGTGCATGTGTGCGTGTACATGCGTGTGTATGTGTGTATGTGTGTTCGTGTGTATGTATGTGCGTGTGTGCGTGTGTGCGTGTGTGCGTGTGTGCGTGTGTGCATGTGAGTGTGTGCGTGTTGGAACTCATGCACACATGGACATGGGAATGCGTGTGTGAGAGTGTATGTCTGTGGATATGTATGTCTGTGTGTTTGTATGTCTGTGAGTGTGTTTTTCGTCTAAATCAATGAGTAGAAAACAAAGACAATCCAGAATGCGTCAACTCAAGTATCTACGAGACCTGGCAACATTAATATTGAATTCGCCATTTCTGATTTTTTCCAATATTTGAAATAAAACCCGAGAAGAAAACTAGAAACGAAAAGAAACACGAACAAAATGTTTCCTCAAATTCGTCATATCTTTCCAACGTTTAATCCTTTATCTGTCACGGAGTGAGCGATTACTTCTTGCGCAAGCCGGTATCGATCTGTCCTTCAGCATGTAATCATTTCCCCCTCTTTCCTTTCATCGACGTGCCTCCATCCGAATACGACTAACCCCATCTCTCTCTCTCTCTCTCTCTCTCTCTCTCTCTCTCTCTCTCTCTCTCTCTCTCCCATAAGGCAAACGGCTCATTATTATTTTACATGTCAGTGCAAAATTCATCTGTCATACTGTATCTTCGCTCCCTGGCCATGACATACGGTGACACAGACGATGGCTCGAGTAAATGATAGAGCAAAAAACCCACATAAAGTAGTGGCAATGAAAAACAAAACAAAAAACAACAAAAAACAAACC
>NW_004797483.1:532429-534923 GCF_000002075.1 Aplysia californica | reverse complement strand
CACACACACACACACACACACACACACACACACATACACATTCCCCTCCACGCACACAATATCCTTGTGGGTTAGGAATAACACACGACTTATAATTCACCAAAAAAATGTCAACTGTAAATGCATACGCCTAAATCGACACAATTTAGATCAGTTAGAACTTTGAAGGTGCAGTGCCAACCCTTCCTGAGAAGAACACAACATCCCAGCAGACAGAATCAGATATCTCTACCCGATGAAGATTTTCCCCTCGCAAGGAACAAACGCACGTGTTCAGAGCTCGAAGTTCCTCGAAACACGCCGGTTCCATAATTCTTATGTTAGCCTTTGGAACTTTCCTTTTAATTGCTTAATTACGTTTGCCACAATGACGTAATTTGTATTGGAAACAGTGTGACAATGTGAACTTTAGGAGTTGGAAAGGGGTATAGGTGGGGTAGGGTGGGGTGGGGTGGAGGTGGAGTGCTGGAAGTGGACTTTAAAAAATTTGTTTTGCTTTGTCTCGGTTCGTTGGGGGCGGGGGTTCAAACTCAGATAGCAGGGGGTTATTGATGAATATTTCGCTGTTGCCTATGACGCAATTTTCATCTCGTTTGTTCTAACTAACCCCCCCCCCCCTATCTCCCCTTTCCCCTCGGAAGTTTATGTTATTGCTCGGAATCCGGCCACCAGCGGGCGAGTCATTCGATTTGTCCGAGAAAACTGACGCTATTATGAAGACAACATGGCCACAAATCGACGCTGCGCTCGTCGCCCCGTCTTCACATCCCGCAGGGGCGTTCTAGAAACAGGAAGTTCCGGTCATTGTCCCCGCACTTTTGTGATTCCAACAATGAAGAGTTACGGGTGTGAAGAAATGTCGTATTACGGCTGGGTGCTTGCTTGCGCTGTTATCTCCCTTGGAGATGCACTTTACGACGATACGGATGACTCGGGAACGAATTCTTATAATTTTCTTTAGGGGACAGGAGTCTTTATCAAAATGATATCACAGAGGACCGGGATTTCTCAACAAGTCTAGAACTCAGACTCATTGATATTTTGAAAGATTTAGTGCGCGAGCTAAACCAGAATAAAAGTGTGAAAGAAGGAGCGTACTTCACTTAGAGGGCACATCCTGGGTCTCCAAGCTCTGCTGGGTCTTATTACATGCTAGCCGTGACGCCATTCGCAAAATGTGCATTTGACTCATGTTAAGCATGGGGCTGGGGCTAAGATTTAATTTTAGAGAAACAATAAGGACATAAACGTTGGTTTGAAGAGGAAATATCGCATTCCAAATAATCCCTCCTCCTTTACACACTATAAAAAGGATTTAAAAAGCATTTAAAAGAGGTGCTTTGCTGAGCAAAGAATGCAGTGACTATATGTAAATGAATATAAATATTTTGCCCGATTCCCTTCCACTTTCCCCTATCCACATAATTCAACCAATTCCGGGTGCCTCGGTAGTTCTCTGGATCCTGCATGTCACAGCCAACTAGGGTTGATCATGATACAGTATCTCCTCAGACAGAAGAAGACATTCTCTAATTCAACTTCTCCGCATGGCAAGAGCCTGATCAATACACCGCTAGTGATGTCGATGTGGGAAATAATGCTCGTAGTAGAGGAGTTAAAAGTCTTTCACAATATCTATAGCCCCAAACATCCTCGATTGAGCTGGGGTAGTGTTTGCGTCGTTGTTGATTGAATGCAATTTAATCAAATCTGAAACATAATTTTTTTTTAAATGATAAAATCTAAAAATAGCAATAAAAGGCTACCGTTTACACATATAGCAGTAGGTAAAATGTGTCAAGAAACTAAGAGCTATTACTATGCCCTTTTTAACACAGCTGCATTCTCTCGCGGGCAATAGAGTGGTGGAAAAAGAACGTCGGCTGCGATCGTGAAAGAAAGGGAAAAAAAACCCACGAGAGACTGCGGAAACGAAACGCAATAACGCAAAGACCCACAGAGAGGATAACATGAAACGTTACTCGGGGTGGCTTACAGGAAGCTGGAATTTAGTGTCGCAGTTGCTTCCCCTACCGCCACAATGGCCGCGTCTTAGTGTGTGTGCACAGCAATTGTGCGCACCAAAGGCGTGTCCACACAGTGCACACGACATCAATGTACTGGAATCGAAAGAATCGATTTTTAATTATGGAGTCGTTAGAATTCAAAACTTCTCTGAAAATCATCTATCTGAATGCGACCTCCACACCGGGTTCAGTTATGTTTCGATTTTCTTCTTCAGTGAGCTACATCGAGAACACAGCCAATTAGCTTGGAAGGCAATGACGATTTGATTTGTAAATATTGTTGGGGAACTTCACTGATTACGATTTAGTGTTTGTTGAAAATATTTGTTTGTACTCCCTTCTCTTCTCATTTTTAAAAAAATCTATTTTTTTTAATTTTTTGTCTTTTCCCTGAAGCTATCTCTGTGGAGTTTTAATGTACAGGTTCGCTATGCGGAATATCTCTCTCTCTCTCTCTCTCTCTCTCT
>NW_004797483.1:527000-530406 GCF_000002075.1 Aplysia californica | reverse complement strand
CCCCAACTCCACCCTTCTCGACACATCGGAAAATCCAATACAAATTTTGATCAAAACAAAACAAAACAAAACAAAACTAACGATATGGTTTTGTATACCCTTAGTCGATTTGTAGCCTACGAGTTTTCTCCGTTCATTCTCTTCTGGCATATATTCTATGCTTTAAATCTCTTATGATGCAAATGGCATCAAGTCTGACATGAGGCCATTGTTATGTAAACGAAAAAGTCTCAGTTAAGAATTGAAGGGCATTAATTGTAAAACGTTTACAAATCAAACTAGTCTGTTACAATTTGTTTGGTGAAATGGAAAAATGAATAAAATAAAACTTTCAATAACTCAAGTCATTAAAAAAATTGAAGCAATTGTTTTTAAGAATTGAAAGGCATTCGTTGTAAAACAGCCAAGCTGTAGACTATTATAATTTGTTTGGTAAAAATGAAAAATGAGTAAAAACAAAACTTTGAATGACTCAAGTCAGTTTATTTTGAAACAATTATTTTCGTATCAAAGCCATTGAAAGTAAAACCTTGACATGCAGTGAAGCATCAAGATCTACGAGAAGTTTTTGTTACGCCTGCCCTGTCACGTGATCTGATTTGTAGAAAATACTTTACATAAATCAAAGCGAGATATTTTTGGACTCGACATTTTTTCCACCGCTTTTCACACCCTCCTTAGAATCAAATGGACTGTTGTCAACAATTCCAGGAGCCAACCGTCATTAACACAACATTTTTTAGCACAATGGTAATGACAAGATTTTGTTACAGTTCTGTTGTTCTGGTTTCAACTTTTTGGATTTTAGGCTTCTTCAATGTTGTCCAAAAGTGGATCGCCGTGTTGCAGTCGTAGAAGGAAAAAAGCCTTGTAGAGCAGGGGCAAGTGGGACCCTATTCTGATGGTTACAAGAAGCATTTTGTATAAATCACGGAGTCTTCATTTGTCTCTTTGGTTTATTCTCTCCCCGGTGAACATAAAATGATGCACGAACTCCAGCAAATATTGAGTTTGTATTTTTTGTGTCATTCAAATACCCTTCAAAAACAAACAAATAAACGAACAACCAAACAAACAAAAAACACTAACAAAAACCCCCCACAAAACAGAACAACCCCAAACAAATCAAAAGACAAAAACAACAATTAAAAAATAAAAAAAACAAGCAAAAAAGACAACCTCTGCAGTTCAGCAGTCAGGAACAACAAATCCGAGCTGGAACAATGTGCTTTTAAGTTTTCGCCAGAAATGTCCTTGTCACTGAAATTTATGAGGGAAAAATAAAACCTCCCCACAAGGCACGCAAATTTTCATGAGTATAGAAACCCAGGTAAATACTGTTCACTCTCTAATACTTGACTTTTCAGTAAAGAATTACCCACAAAAATGGTTTATTCACAAATATTAGCAAAGAGCAATTCATGCAGATGCAAACAAAGACATGGCCAGAGCTGAAAGCAAAGTTGGACGAGAAAAAGTATGAAAACCGCATTAGGAAAACAGCACTGGTCACAGTAAAAAGATTGAGGGCTGTTTGGCCTTTCTTTCAGGTGTTCATATAAGGCACTATTGCTATTTATTCCACGAACAATTGTTTTAAACAGTTTGTTTGTAATACGCGAATACGCCAGTTTCTTATAAAAGCAGTATCACTTGACAAAATGAGACAGGCCAAACAATAGATAAAAACAGATGAGGGCAAAAAAAAGAACATTGTGACCTCTATGTAATTTTTTTACTTTTACTCTTCATTTTTGGTGGGTTTTTTTCGGATTTGGGCTAGCTAAAAAGCATTGATATGCAGCGGTTTGGAAACATAGAAGCTTGTTTAAAAGCAATTTTATCAGACCAGCTGTATTAGTGGCAAACAAGAGTCTTATGGGTGGGTGAACATTTTCGGGAGCAACTGCTATTAATAATAGATCACATAGCATAATTTGCAAAGCGCAAATCCCCGCTCAACGGCAAGCTCAATGAGCTCTACAAGGTATACTATTACCCCAGCAGACCTGAGAGCATTCTGAAACAATCTCAACTTCCTAGGAAGCATACAATGCAAGCGGCCATTTATAAGCGTTAAAACACTTACATACTGACAAGATCTTTTGCTGTCTACTGTTAACTCGCCGAGGTTATCAGAACAACGCAGACACCCGGAAAATATCGTAGAGCTATACTGCAAAATTTCAATTTAAAGTCCGCAAAAAACTCTCTTTGGCTCGGATTGCAATTAAAATTTATAATTGACCGGTCTCTTCGGAGGCAAAGCCTTCATCCGAACCTTATCGGAACGTTTTAATTACTACATTGTGGCTAACGAAGAGTTCTGGTGGGGAAATGTCACTGTGGACGTCACAAGATCATAGGGGAAGGAGAAGTCGTTTTCACCACCTTTCGTTTATAACAGTTCATGGAGTGAAAGTTCCAATCTTTGAAATACATTTACTTATTCATGAATCTAATAATTAACTGATTAAACAATTCTTTATTTTTTTCTAGTGATTTTTCGTACTTATCCATTTGCTCATTACTCTTTATAGTTTTCCATACATGTTTCCACTCATCTTTAAAATGGTTACTGTTCGAAATCTAAATGTGTCTTACTTCTCCAAAGGTGAGGTAAATCATGCTAAAATAAAAATAGCCCCCAAAGCCTGAACCCAGAGGTTATAGAACTATGTATCGAGATATCCAAGTCATACCAATATCCACTTACTTTAAATCTATGAGAAAATCAACCTTGCCTTTACTTTGGGGCTGGTCTAAACGCATCCTTCTATCACAATAATGTTATTTAAAAGAAGTGGAATCAAGCTGCTGTCAAGGAGAAAAGAATTCCTCAGGGTGATCTATATCAAAGTGAGGAAACTTATAGCATTTTATTGCTTCTCGATTGAAGGCGAATGTTTATTCATAGCAGCTACCTGTCTTATCTGACAACCAAATTGTACTATAAATAGACGCCTCTGCACATTACGAAACCATAAAATTCCGCGCAAACAAAGAGATGTAACTTTACGATTTTTTCTCTTTCTTTCCTGTCTCTATTCACAGAAACCTTCATTTGAATGTTTACACTTGGCTCACTTTTAACAATAACCCTGGCGATTTATTTTCCACCTCCAAACAATGGTATGCAATTTGGTGTCGCTCAGACTCTTACAGACTGATTTGCTTGATTAAACAGATTCTGAATTTCAGGATAATGAAGTCCTTTTATCAGTAGCAACATGTCGTGACCCCCAGAATGAACAAAAAATAAATGAATTTTAAAAAGTTGGCCCTGCACATGTCGAAACCGACCCGTAATATGCCCAAAATAAATCACAATGACTTTTAGATGTTGATTCACAACTTTTCAACACAAAGTTGGTTACTCTTTACGGGGCTTTTGAATACCCCCCCC
>NW_004797483.1:524618-526900 GCF_000002075.1 Aplysia californica | reverse complement strand
CACCCCCGCCCCTGCCTATCCCATCTCCATCCGCTCCAAGAGTGAGCAGAAATACACAGCAACCTTTCATTTTAAACAACAAAATCAGCGTCTTTGGTGTCGCAGTTAGTCGCCTTACCGTTGCACACAGAAGACTCGAGTTCGATTTCCGTGTGGGATCAATACTTTTCCGGGCATCTTGATTTTTTAAAGGGACAATAAAAGTGTCCCTCTCAGCTCGGGTTGGCCCCGGCAGGCAGGGTCGAAGCCCGCCTCCTAAACGATCTTAAGTGTTTCAATGGGCGCCTGAAAATGCCTACATTAAACATTTATACGCTCAAAGCACATGCGTTTACACTTGGAAAGGAATAATCATCGCCCCTATAAGTTTATAAGGGCTAGCAACAACCATAACGACGAGAGAAATCAGAAGGGCAGTTGAAGCCGTAGTTTCCTGTGAATTTTTGGTGTTCCTAAAAAACCCTGATCTCACCAATTTTGTTTATTACTCTTCTCAATCTTTAAAAAAAAATAGTGTTTAGCTATTATCTTGAAAAGCGAAGGATTCCGAACATTCTACCCTGAAAAAAAACCCAACAACAACTCCCAAAACTTGATTACAAGTTTATCAGATCATCATAAATTTAGATTGTCACAGATTAAGCTAACATTTTACAATAATCTATTATCTATTTGTGGTGGCCGAATTTTGCTATTGAAAAGGCTTTTTAATGGCTGCATCGATCGACATGCGATTTTCGCCAAAAAAATTCTTTAAAATATTCTCCAGATCATGACACCCTTGGTTTTTTCAGTTTTGAGACAGTTTTGCTGCAAAAAGCTAAATTTCTTTACTTCACCGATCGCTTTTGTAGGCCGACGCTTCTGTCTCTGTAATTTTAGAAAACCCGGAAGTGATATTTCGCGAGGCGCATTTTGTTTTGAGAGTATAGATCTAGACCTTCTAATTTTTTTACCCTCTCAAGATTTATTGCCCCCGTTCCAGCAGAGTGTAAATATAGTAGGCCATTACTTTTAGTTGATATTAAAGCACCGATCATTCCTTTCATCGAAAAGGGGCCCAGCTAGTATATTATAAATGTATGTACTTGCTAACACTATCATGAACACCTTTCGATAGTTGTCAGACGGAGTCAGAGTCATAGGAATAGACAAGGGGGAAAAACAACTAAGAAGAAGAACAAAAAAAAAAAAGAAAAGAAAAACCCAACAACAACAACAACAACAACAAAAAACCCCACCAACAAAACAAGGCGATAAGGTGTGCGTGCGATGCTCTCCCCGACTGTTCCGGAGAATTAATGGATGATGTGTACCGTGAAATACAGGCGACCGGGTGTCACGACTCTTGTTCCATCCAGCGGCACAGGAAAGGTCGTGGGGAAAAACCCAGCACTTTTTTATTTGATAAAATCTCTTTAACAAATGGTAATTTCGCGTTTTAACAATCTCAACTGTTATTCATTTCGTCGTGAGTAGGAAGTGGTAAACAATAACAGCATTTGGAAGTTGTACAATGTTTTATTCATCGAGGCCCGGGTTGATTTTGACGGATCGAGCCGTAATTCGCCCGAGGGACAGCTTTAAATATCGATAGCATAATTTATCCTTGGACTTGAAGATTCATTGCGCTCGGCGAAACGAGTAAGCAATATATTCTAATGTCCTCAACTACATGTACTTAACTGTCCTCACGCCCAGCATTGGAACGAACGCTGATCAAAATGAAAACAAATACCTTCCCACTCCCTCCCCCTCCTCTCTCCTTCCCTCCCTCCCTCCTCCCCTGCCATCCAGACAATAATGAATATTTGTCACAGTGTGTAAAGAATAGTAAATATACTGATTATGCCGCTAGCTGGGACACTACATTGAAAATTATGCACTCGTCGACACGATTTCGACTACAATTTATAAGGTGGGCTTCGACCTGTTTCTACCTGCTTTGACCCTGCTTTTCAGGGCCAACCAAGGATGAGAGGGATAAAGTATACACCGTCCCAGCAGACAGACCCGAGACACTCGATAAAAATTCTCCTCACTGAGGAATCGAATTCGGGTCTCCAACGTGCAATAGCGCAGCGCTTTACCACCCCACAACGGACGCCGTCCCAGTTTAAACATTATAATTGTGTAACAATATTATTTGTTCATTCATATCATAATGTTGCACTGAGTGTGACTGTAGCTGAAAGTGTAAGGCATATACTATGAGTGTATGTGCATTTGTTTGGAAGAGAGAATGTGTGTGTGTGTTTGTGTGTGTGTGTGTGTGTGTGTGT
>NW_004797483.1:522644-523654 GCF_000002075.1 Aplysia californica | reverse complement strand
CAGAACCAGAGATACAAAACAAGAGGGTAATGACAAGACGTGAATTGTACTGTGAAACAGCGATGCGAACAAGGTTCAGCAAGATTCTGGAAGTTGCTACGCCAATGTTCAGGTCAAAATATGCTCCTTTGGAGACATGGGCGCGCTTTTTAAATGTCTGAAAATCCCCCCTCCATCCCCCTCCCCCGTTTTCACAATCGACCCGCTACCCTGTATTTGGTAGTCACTTTTCACAAAATCAGCAGCGATATCAAAATGACAAAAAGTGTCTTTTATAGACAAGTCAGTAATATGGAACACACCGTCAGCTGAGTTGGTATCATGCTGCACAACGGATCGGAGGGCTGTGGTTCAAATTTACAACAGGACGTACAGAAATTGGGTGTTCTTGGGAAGTCTTTAAGGCTCTCTACTCACTTGGCTCTGTCTTATCAGAGTTAGAAGTCCTGCCTCTTAATTCAAGGAACATTATCGTGTTGAAAGAGGTGTTAAACCTATACAATACGCTATCTTAGAATGGCCAAGTTCTGTCTAGCATTTTTGGCCGTTTTGAATTACTGGCCCCATGAGGTAAAAAAAAAAAAAAATTCTATTCTATTAAGATCGTAAGATTATTTGAAGTTTTTATCAAGAGATGGTCGAAAATTGTTCTTGAAAAAGCTTGGGGTGATGTGAAACTCAAAAGTTTTGACATGACGTTAGATTTCTCAATACTAGGTACTGAGCAAATAGAACTATGTAATTCTGGGGTAGCGAATAAACAATGACAATGTTACTATGTATAATGTCAACAGCTTTGTTTGCTAGACCGGACAGAGTTCACTTTCTAAACTTATCCACCCAACTGAACAAACTCTTCATATCTTAGAAAGTGGGTCAACGGGAAGCGGTGACTTACGTTATTGACTCCGCGAGTTTCTACATGAGTCGAAATCGTTTCAAAGCTCATGAGGTCCCTTTCAACTTTCAGATAAAGAGAGACGGAACTGAAAACACCATAAAGGGTTGGG
>NW_004797483.1:520899-522234 GCF_000002075.1 Aplysia californica | reverse complement strand
CGTCACTTTTTAAATTTCATAGCCTTTTGCTTGTTGTCTTCTTTACCTTCCATGTGTTTTTTATTACCTTCCTCGCGACCAATTTCCTGATTTAATTCTATCTTTAATTCCACTTTCCACTTTCCTCTTTCTTTCATTCCTGCTATCATTCTTCCTCATTTTTGCCCTCCCCCCTCCTCGTCCTTTCTCGTCTGTTCCCCCCTCTCAGCGCGTGATCCCAGCTTGCAACACACCACCCCACACCAATGACGTAGAGCACGCATACAAGTTGTCGAATGAAGCTAGGCGTGCCCCTGCGGCTGGGAAATCCCCGCAGAGCTCATCACAACAACATTACGAGAGTAAGAGTATCAAGATAGCGGTAATTCCCGATTACAGTTGAGGGGATCCCCGAACGACATGACCGGTTCATTACGTTCAGACTGGTATGAGGCTAATTATAGTTGACTTCTGCATGTTCTACGATTGTACAATACAATATGATACTAAGCCTTCACTTAAGCGCCCCCCCCCAAAAAAAAAAAAACCCAACTAAAAAACAACAAAATAAAACCAACCAACAAAACAATACAAAACAAAACAACACTCTTTTCCATATTAAAAAAACCTACACGTTCTCTTAGAACGAAAACTGGTTTATTAATGTTGTTGCTACTGTTGTTGTTGTTGACGCTGTTATTGTTGTCGTTCATGTTGTTGTTGTTGTTGCTTTTGCTGTTGTTGTTGTTGCTGTTGTTGTTGTTGTTGTTGTTGTTGTTGTTGTTGTTGTTGTTGTTGTTGTTAGTGATGTTGCTGGTGCTGTTTGTCTGCTGTTGTGAGTCTTCATGGCGTTTTGGCAGAAACAGACTACGTCAAAGTAACCAGAAAGATAATAATTACGATGACGATGATGACGATGACGATGATGGAGCTGGGCTGGGGTACGATGGTTATCCCCGTTTGAAAAAGCACCGTAAACAAGGTAAGCCTACTTTTAAGAGAGTTGTAATTTTTGTACTTCTCTTCTATCAGACATAAACAAAGAAACAGAGAGGTTGCCTAATAATAGCAGATCCACGCGGTACTTTATTTGTTTAATTTAAAAAATCAAAAAATTTTTAAGTAGTCGTCGACTTGTTTGGCGTGCATATGTGTGTTTGTTTGAGAGTTTGTTTGTGAGTTTGTTTGTGTATGTTTGAGTGCGTTTGAAACATATTGCCTAAAGAACGATATGGACAGAGATGAATAAAGAGATAGAACGACAGAAGCAGATAGATAGATAGATAGATAGATAGATAGATAGATAGATAGATAGATAGATAGATAGATAGATAGATAGATAGATAGATAGATAGA
>NW_004797483.1:518905-520100 GCF_000002075.1 Aplysia californica | reverse complement strand
CCTTCCACTTCGTCCCCTGCCGCCCGTCTTCCTCAAAGAAGGACATTCGTTTCCTCCCTACCCCCGTGGGGTCTACGGTTCCTCACAACTTCGATTCCAGAGTAAACAAACACCCACGGAGGGCGGACTTGATCAGATCCATCTCTCTGTTTCAATTTCCCCTTGAGCAATACCTCGTGAGGGCTGGAGGGGACACAATTAGGCTGCTGTTCCAAATAACGGGGGGCGCAACACCCTTGCCTGGGGGTGCCGCTCTTAAGTTACAACTTCTCTGGCGTAAGAGGGGTCATTTCTCTCGTTTCTATACCGTCTATCCTAGCTTTACTACGTGTTGATTTTTCAACCGAGTGGGTTTAGTCTGTTTTGTAAAAGAAAACCTTTAAAAATAACCACAGTGGAGACCCCTTTTAGAAATGAAGTATTTGTGATTCGACGCTTAAGTGATACCAAACAAACAAATGGTAGTACAAGCTCTTAAGGTAGAAGACCATTGTTAGGAGTACAGAGTTTTCTTTCCACATCCACTCCCTTTTCAACTGGTATTCCTCAATTGAAGTCTCTTTTTTAAGCCTCTGTTTCGTTCAGACTTGTTATTTTTGGAAACAAACAAATCCTCTATTTATAACAATTCGTACTTATGTAGAGTGTTTGACGCGCACACAAACACTTAAAATGTTTCCCCCAAAAAATAAAATTAAAAAAGCATTCCCTAAAAACTCCACGATGAGCTAGTGGCGAATTTTTTACAAAATGTAATTGAAAAGTGCTTTTTTTTCGAAGTTCGGTTGAAACTATTTTTGAAAATAAAAATCGACTTATTGCGAGTATGGTAAACTAATTTGGAATTAGGATATCTGTACTAAAACCCACTATTACCTGACACTCTTGCGTTTTCCCATATCTTTAACCTGTCCATGACGGTACCTGATCAACACGACCTGGGTCAGGCTTCCTCGTCACAATCGGCCTCAAAACCTGAAATAATTTATGCCTGTTGGCACAAAATATACAACACCCACTCACAAAGAAGTGTGAAGCTAGATTTTTATTATCTTGTCATGTATCCAGATCTCTCTGAATAATTCAAGTAATTCCCGATTGCTCTGGTAAAAGGACGAGAACCGTTAACAAGCGATCTTTCTATTCTCTCTCTCTCTCTCTCTCTCTCTCTCTCTCTCTCTCTCTCTCTCTCTCT
>NW_004797483.1:517513-518745 GCF_000002075.1 Aplysia californica | reverse complement strand
GTCTCCCCCTCTTTCTTCTTTTATTTGCTAGGATGCTGTATCTCTCACACCCTCTGACAGGTTGGGTCGAAGTAGCCAGCCCACTTTCTAAGGTTTGCATCGATGGTGGTGTACAAGTAAGTATTATAATAGAATGTCTCAAAGTGTACAACTTTCCTTCGTTCTATCTTTCATCGTACCCAATCTAACCCCTTCCCATTATACCACCTACCAGTCTCTCAATGCACTCCCTTCATGTCTATCGCGTTTTCATCGCAACCCATCGACTCCTTTATCAATGTACCACCTACCCACTCTCTAGGTATCTCCCCTCCCCTCTCCTCCCATCTATCTCTCTTTCAGTATACCCCCCTCCCCCACCTTTCGACATTTTCCAAGGCACCACATACCTGGGTCTTAATGTACTCATTTCACTTCTTTATGTCTTCCATCATGCCCTATCAATGTACGACTTACATGTCTCCCAAGGCACACATCTTCCCTTCGTCCCTCTTTTACTGGTGCATCACCTACCTTGTCATCAGTGTACCACCCTACAAGTCTCTTTAATGCAGATCTTTATTCCTATCCACCTTTCATTGACCCCCCTCCCCCACACCCACTCACAATTGGTGTGAAATGCTACATTATTGTCGGCTTTAGTTGTTTCTCTTCATACAGAGATTGCTTTTTAAAAAAAAAGTAATATATAGTTTAGATTTTTTGTATATTATCTAAATGTGTTCGCACTACTCATGTGAAGCCACTGACAATTTCACACGGGGACAATAAAGTTTTATCTTATCTTATCTGATCTTGCAATACAATGTACCTCCTTCCCTTCTATCCATCTTTCAATGCACCCCAACTAACCCTTTGCCAATGCACCACCCAACCTGTTCGTCAGTGTTCCTCCCCCTCCCCTCCCCCTTTTTTCAATCACTCTTTCAATGTACTCCCCCACCCCCACCAACTCCACTCCCCTCTTAAAGGAACTACTTGTGAACACCCCTCCCCTCCCCCCCACGCCTTCCGGTCCTTGGTGACAGCACCGAGCAGAGTGTACCCTGAGTGAACGTTTCTCTCTGCTCCCACCACGAACGGCCCAAGACACAGCATGAATTCATACTCAGTCCCCAGGGCACATAACTGTTTGCTTTTCAAATTTGACATAGTTTTGCGTGCTGCAAATTGTTTTGTTTTTTATCATGGACTAGCTCCTCCTCGTTTCACTTTCCGGCCATATCCCCCCG
>NW_004797483.1:512934-517352 GCF_000002075.1 Aplysia californica | reverse complement strand
TCTCTCTCTTTAACTTTGCCTCTCTTTCTCCCTCCCTCCCACCTCTCTCTTTCCCTCCGTCTCTTTCTCTCTCTCTCTCTCGCCATCTCCCTGCCTTTCTCTATATCTCTCTCTCTCTCTCTCTCTCTCGCCCTATCTGTCTCTCCATATATGTCTGCCCCTTTTCTCTATTTCGTTCTTTCTTTATTCCTATCGCCCCCTTCCCCCACCCCCTCTCTGTTGGAAATCTCAATTATGCAAACAGTATTGTACAACACGTTTGAGCCCCCTCCATCCCGGATCTGTGGAGAATCTCACCGCCTCACCAGCAGATCAACGCGTCATTTCCCAGCGTGAACAGCACACGATCAATTCCTGGGAAGGAGACATGCCAACACTCACGTTCTGTTCATATTTTGAAGCAAATTAACAAAAATTCTCCTTCATATCCCATCACATTTTCTCTCTTTCATTTCATGAAATTTTTTAGGAAGTAAAGGTCCTAAGAAAAAAAATACAATTTTGTTGAATTGTGTTCCTCGTATTTGAACCCCCGTCACTCCAGAACGTTGAGCAAAAAAAACTTCGTAAACATAATTATGAAAGATACAGAACAAATAAATTCGTCTCGAATTCAATCTCGTGCTTCTCCAAGTTGGCCAAGTACATAACCTGATAGATCGCACTCACAGTTCGACAAGCTCTCATTTGATACCATTATGTTAACACGGGTCATGCAATTAAATAACTAATGTATTTTGGATGAGAAATACAATCATTTAATGTAAAAGTTTTGTAGGAGTCATATTGCAGGACATTTTATTGACACTTTCTTAGCAGGTTTTGTTGATAAAATGCGCAATTGGAAAAATAGTTTCATCTTTTTCTGGGATTTCAAATCGTTTAAATTGGCTGGTTTATGTGTTTTGATTCATAAGGCATGGACACAGATAAAAAAGGATTTTAACAATTATGTATTATGACAGGGAAAATTGAAGAGAAAAAAATCATAAATCGCCTGAAGACCCGGAAAACTAGCAACGCAATAAAGAACAACCTCTTCATGAGAGCCTCAAATAAAAGAGCTGGATGGAGAACTACAACGGCCAACGCCGGCTCCAAGCAAGACAGCTGATGATGATGATGATAATGGCGTACTTTGAAATTTGGCGGGATTATGACCCTATTCCCCAGTCGAGATACCCATGATGTCGTGAATGTGCTACTGTAGTGGCTCCATTTCCCGTTTACTTGAAAGGAGCGAAAAACGTATCATCATTTTCAATTTTTTTTTTATGACTTAGTGATTACTGCTCGCTATCATTTTTTTTACATACATAAAAAATGGCAACGCTTTAAACCTTTTTATGACACATGTAAAGCCGTTGTATAAGGAATGCCATACTCTGTTTGATACTGTTCAAGTCTGACTCGATCAGGCATTGTTGGACGTTGACGAGGCGCCAACATTTAAGTAAACAATAAAAATGGGCGAGTCTGGGGCCAGTGAAACAAACTGGGCTTTAATTTGGTAGGAATAAAAGCTATGGGGTGTGCTTTATTGGGCCATCGGGAGACACGGAGCCACAGCGTACGATTGATAAGCTGAGAGTTTTGACTTTTATCTTAGAATATGCTCTCTGACGTAATTCCAGTTCACCGTGAAGCGTGCAATTTGATTCTATTTGGAACCAAATTAAGAAGGGTGAGAATGGAAATATGCAACAAACATTCGACTATCGGCGTGACTATTCGGACACGGACACGATCCTGGGGAGCCTCAGCCCTGGCCCCTATAGGGTCACTTCCGGTAAAGATTGGTTTTCACCACGCTTAAACGCCGATCGCGCATTTCCCGGTCACAGCAATTTTATGCAAACTGCAAAGATGCATAGGTCCAAAAAGAAAGAGAAGCACGTCATCCTTAAAAATAAAAAAGACTCACTATGTACAGTACTCGCATTCATGCTATAGTTGAAGGACACACGAGTCCTAATTAATGTACACGGGAGCTTGAACGGACACGCGTGCCCAATGGATGCAACCGTCGACAATATTCGAGTCTGGTTTTTTGTCTTTCATTTGCACACCCATCGTGCGCACCAGCGCTGCGAAGTTTTTATAAGACAGTAAAGAGCGGCGGCTATGACAATGCTGGGTCTTATCGTTAAGCTCATAAGATAATCGCATGAGTCATTTTTAGCTGGTTTGGGGGTTTTTTGTTCTGAAATGAAGAGCAGAGCCAGCTTGTAATTATAGTTCACTTCAACAAAAGAATAACCCAAATTATATAAAATCAGCTGAGTGTATCAAAATTCAATCGTTTCCTAGAGTCATTAGTTCAAATGAAACAGTAAAGTTATTTCTCTTTTTTTTAAGGGGCTGAAAAAGAATAATTCAAGACTATGGTTGGGAGTAACATGTCAACATTTATTGCCACTTTCCGCTGGCCTTCACTTACGGGCAATTTAATGCCCCGGTGCAGGTAGAGGTCAGGCCGGCATTCCGCGCGGTCTGATGACAACGCTGCAGGTATTGGAGAAAATGGACCGGGAGGACACGGGAATAGCCAGCGATTTTACCACCATTTCCCGATTTCTAGCGGATTATCGTCATCATAGGATTAGTCTTTTTTCAGACGCGCAGACGGACGGACTGACGGCCTCTGTGAGAGGAAAATTATTAGACCACAAGGCTAGCACGGGAAGGACATGAGTTCGATATCCTTGCAGGGAAGATCTATTATTATTATTAATATTATCATTATTATTATTATTATTATCATTCTTTTTA
This sequence comes from Aplysia californica, assembly GCF_000002075.1. Taxonomy (NCBI): domain Eukaryota; kingdom Metazoa; phylum Mollusca; class Gastropoda; order Aplysiida; family Aplysiidae; genus Aplysia; species Aplysia californica. Next base: position 514,580 of record NW_004797483.1, on the reverse strand, counting down.
GTATTGAGTTCCTTTATCTTACTACCAGAATTGGTCCTTGCAGGAAGGATAAAAAGATCTCGCAGAAGTCAATAATATTAGGTCTATATACACAGGGGTGAAATATTATGAATCACTTTTGGCACGGGGAGACTCCATAGCTCATCCATAGTATTAAGACGAATTAATTATATTAAATATTTATTAAAAGCATAACCCTAGAAATGGAAAGCATTGTTAATGTACGCTCATTTTTACTAGTGCGCGTTAGCGGGGCAACAAGATTGTTTGTCGTCGTCCCTTTTCATCTTGCTACAACAGCTAAACGGCCTACGGAGAATTATGGAGGCAGAGAGAGAGAGAGAGAGAGAGAGAGAGAGAGAGAGAGAGAGAGAGAGAGAGAGAAAGCTTTGGGGCAAATAGAGCTAAGGGCGTACACGTGAGGTGTTCATAGGCGTGGCAGGTGAGCTTTTAAGCACGGGTGCTCTTGCGTAAAAAAAAAAAAAAAAGAAACAAACACAGGAAAAGGGAATACTTAAAGTAACTGCGCACGGCTCTCAAAGAAAAATGGTCTTTAATGTGTTTGTTAAGTTGTGCAAGCGGTGCTGAAAGGAATCAGTGTTTTGTCTCTACTTAATGACTGACAGTATCCCTGGGGATACTCTCAGTAGGGGAAGTGCTTGGGCAAACTATCTCTCTCTCTCTCTCTCTCTCTCTCTCTCTCTCTCTCTCCCTTTCTCTCTCTTTCTTGACAGAGTTCGAAATTTCTCACTTTGCTTCGAACGGTCCAGCTTTCAGAAGCTTAAAGAACTTAAGATTACTACATCAATGGCTGACCGTCGGTCAATCATTTGCATGTGGTCAGGGCAAATGTCGCAAGTAATTGGGCCGCCTTTTGTGACTCCTAATTGGCGGGAGATCTGAAGTCGGTCGGCATCAGGCCATTATCGGAATTGGTTGCCTTTTAGAGGAAGTCGTAGCGGGTTAGTCTCCTGGTTTACTACGTAACGGCATGAAGAGTTGGGGTGATAGTGAATGCAGGTTTAGGGGACGATACTTAGGGGGACGGGGGTGGAGGTGGGGTGGGAGTGGGAGTAGGGGAGGTGAAAGCTAGGAGTAAAGTGCTAGGGGTGAGGAGAAGTGTTGTAAAAAGGAAAGAGGGAAGGGGAGGGGAAGGGCGGTAAGGGTGAGGTGCTGTGTTGTAAGAAAAAAGAGATGGTGAAGAAATAAAGAGGTTGAGGGTAGGGTAGGGGCGTGGTGCTAGGAATAGGTGTGAGTGCTTGTGATTCTAACCAAAGGGAAACGGGGGTGGGGGTGGGGTTTTTTTAAAGGAGGAGGGTAGTGTGGTAACATTGTGATCTTTCTGCTTCATATGTGGTTTTTTAATTTTATTTTCTGTTATATTTTGTTTTGGTTTTTGTTGTTTTTTTTTTTTTAAGGAGGAGAGTAGTGTGGTAATGGACATACGTGCATGTGGTAATGTAGTTAATTATTACTTCCTTATTTCTTGATTGTTATCCTTCTTCTATACCACATCACTCTCCTTCCTTTTCTCTCTCACTCTCTCTCTCTCTCTCTCTCTCTCTCTCTCTCTCTCTCTTAGACAGATATAATAGATAGATAGATAGATAGATAGATAGATAGATAGATAGATAGATAGATAGATA
>NW_004797483.1:510105-511812 GCF_000002075.1 Aplysia californica | reverse complement strand
ATCTATCTATCTATCTATCTATCTATCTATCTATCTATCTATCTATCTATCTATCCATCCATCTATCTATCTATCAGTCTGTCTGTCTGTAATCAACTGGCTGTGGCAACAAATTAAGCTGTACAGTACAGCAGTTAGAGGGCCAGCTCTCCTTAGTGCTTTTAAAACTGCTTTTTTTAACCATGAAATTTTGAACTTAAACCATTCTGACTTAGCAACGTAAAAACCAAGCCGTGCTGTGAACTAACATGGGCATAACCAACTTGAGTCCAGCGCGCTCATAATGACTCATGGTCTTAATATAGTTGCGGTCGCCGTAAAACTCTTAACAAACTGAATTGAAAGACCCCGTGCACACCAGGAGCGGCTTGTCCACTCGTTGCTCGGCTACGAAGTAGTATGACGTCACAAGACCATGAAGGGAGACAAACGGGTGAAAAATAAAAGAGTTTGAACAATAACGAAAGCCGTTGTTTGAGAAAGAAAACGCAGTTTCAGAGTTGTTGTTTTTTTTTAATCTACGTTGTGAGCTTTACTTAGAGAAAATTGTTTTCAGCAAAGAGTAAGACAATTTGAGTCTGTTCATTTTTTTAAAATGTTGTTTTAATTCTTTTTTTTAAATTTTAGTTTGTTTGGTTGTTCGTTCGTTTGTTTGTTTGTTTTTAAGGGGAGGGGGTGTTCCTTCTGTTTTATTCTACAATTGCACACATTTGATTTTTTGTTGATGAGAACTTCGCCTGGAGTCAAAAGGGAAATTACTGCGGGGAAAGGTTCTGTGATGTCAGGCAAGGGGCTGGGTGGTTTTGGCGGGAAACAGGACAATGCCAGAGGCCGGTGGAGGATAGCAGACGTCAAGAGCAGCCAAGGTCATTCTCAGGGGAGCGCGGGGCTGAGCCGAAGAATGAAAGGCGCCAAAGTTGATAAAACGATGGCTCTAAATGAAAGTAAACGAAAGCCGCGGAGATTCTATCTGTAGGCCCAATGCTCAGTGCTCAATACACGACAGGAGAATAATATGTATTGTTGCAAACGATTAACGCCCTCATCGACACAATCTAGTTCATTTAGGTGGAGGAACGCTTCGATCCTGCTTGTCATGGCCATCCTGAGATACGTTTCAGAAGAAAGATAGAGCTTAGATTCAAGAGCAGCTGCAGCTTCCGCACTTTGTTATTGAACTCGTTTGCGTGAAAGACACGGAGCCTAGCCATCCCACAGCAGGGCACAGATACAGCAGAAGGTGTCCAGAGAAAGTTTTTTCGAATAATTAAACGAAACACCCCCAGTGCAGCAGCGTGATCGTGATGGGCAAATTGATTATAGGCAGTAATTTGTGAGACGAAAACAATTTTTTCCCCACAGTGACACTAGCAAAACGCAGAGGAAAATATTTGACAGTGTTGGACAACGGTACCACTACCCCATCCTAAGCGCCTCCACCGCTATCAACAGTATCAACGAAAAGAACGTTATCAATAGTAAAAACTGCAAGCACAAATACAGCAGCAAATATCACCAACTACTACAATAACAAAAGTATCAACGGCAGTAAAAATGGGAATGTCAGGAAAGAGAACAACAACAACAGTAACAGAAACTACAATAACAACAACAGCATCAGGGAAATCCAGAGAAACAAAACAAAAAACAGCAACATGAGTAAAGTATTTATCTATCTATCTATCTGTCTATCTATCTATCTATCTA
>NW_004797483.1:508819-509827 GCF_000002075.1 Aplysia californica | reverse complement strand
TATCTATCTATCTATCTATCTATCTATCTATCTATCTATCTATCTATCTATCTATTTCCAGATCAATTAATGACTGATCTTCAGGTGAACCATAGCTAGTGGCAACTTCGCGGAAAACGAAACATAGGAAGGCCGACAGTTTTTGACCGGAGGGACGAGCTATCAGCCCAAGTGCACTTCACCCCGCGTGGTCTCTGATCTTTTGATCTAAGCCTGAGAGCAAAGGCTCAGGCTGTCGTAGCCGCCGGATCCAACAGTTGATGATGATGGTGACAAGCGAGATCCTGGTAAATAATTGACCAACAGCGCGTGTTCAAAGGGCATGTAAAACCTCGGGTAAAGGTCACGACACACAAGTAGTATCAGTAGAGTCAGGATTTTGTTTTACGTATAAATATACCTCTTTAAGTCGTCATAGAGAAATTTGATGTATCTTATTAAGATAAGATAAGTTGAGACAAGATATTATGACAATATAAAATCAAATTAGAAAGGACAAGATAATTATCAAGCTTATTGATGCTGCGTTGCGATTTTCTAACAAAGTGTCTTGAACTTTATTTTTGCTTTTTGTTTTGGGTTTTTATGTTGGTTTTTTGTTTGGAATTATTTGCATTTAGTTAAACACAAACGTCCTTATGGCTGAAATGGAGAAAGAAATTCATTGCCCTCATGTTTCCCGATGTATTCAACCTTCAGAAATCCACTCCATATCTTCCATATCAAGCAATTGTATTTAACAGGCAGATTAAGAGAAAATCCTTTTAAACTATCTGACAATTAGACTTTCTCAATTAGCTGACAATTCTGACTGAAAGGAAATGAGCCCAAAGAGCAAGAATTCTTTTTAGGACGCCGTGTATATTAAGGGATAAGACTAGTTTTCTTCTTTTACCTTCTTCCTCCGCCTTACTTTTTCGACCCTAATCCCCAACCCTGTTGAAAAAACAAACGACGAAAACAACACCAATAACCGAAGGCAGATAAAAGAGAAAATAATAATAATAA
>NW_004797483.1:504122-505503 GCF_000002075.1 Aplysia californica | reverse complement strand
CCTCTCTCTCCGTCTCTCTCCCTCCCTACCCCCCTTCTCTCTCTCTCTCTCTCTTTCCCTCTCTCTCCCTCTCCCTCTCCCTCTCCCCCTCTCTCTCTCCCATTCTCTCTATGTCTCTCCCTTTCTCTCCCGCTTAACGAATCGTAAGGGGCATCATATGCACCATTAAGCACAACATCATCGTGGAATACAATAACCTGGATATGCTATTAACCGCCCGATTTCTTGGACGACATAAATAAAGAAGGAACTATAATTTGCGCGTCCTCTTAAACTGGGAAAACTGACTTACGCAGTATTATATCATACCAAAAGTTGATTTTCGTAGAGTGCAACTTCAGCTCATCCATTACTAATGTTGTTCCTTGGTCTAAGGCTGAGAATAAATCTCTCCTCTGGTATCAATAAAATGTCTTTTCCTTTATGATTCTCTTAAGCCTAATGAGTGAGTGCTCTAGCTCTGAGAGAACACCACTTTTCAGAAGCCCCGCGCACTTTTAAGCGTATTGACAAGACCTTTCACCTCACCCATCCTCGTTCCCCCAACAAAATTCACAAAAACATCTTGTTACGCAATCATTTCGTTACCATAAGCAGCCATTCTTGAGAGAATTCTTGAGAGAAAACGAAACTCATAATGCCCCTCTGACATTTACCGAGCTTTGCTCTCAGCTTGACAAGAAAAACGACGACTGCCATAGCATCAGATCTATGCTTGTGGTAGTCAAGAAGCCATTTCCTTGTCTCTCCATCCACGATTATATGGAAAGTAAGTTTGCCTTTCTACTCTTCTGTGTTTAGCGAGCACCTTCAGTTCAGCCTACACTAGAATGAGAGGAATACGTCGTGGTGGTGATTTTGATTTTATTTATTATATTATGAAATGCATGTAGAGTGGATAATTTCATATTCCACGTCATTGAAACCTCGCCCCACTCTTATCTGATCCCCTCTTTGAAACAAAACACAGCTAAACGTTTAAAGGATTTCAGCAGCTTTGTTGTATGCCTTGAGGCACTTATAAAACATTTATTTGTTGTAGCTTTTTAAAGATAAATCTTTATCTTATCTAGTAGGCCTATTCATCCTTAAAGGTCTTTTTTTTCATTTAAGTGTTCTTCTGAAAAAAATGCCAGGATGTGGAAAGAGGAGAAAGGGGGGTGGGGGTGAAAAGGGCTGGGGGTGGTGAGGGTCGATACGATTTGAGAAAAAAACAACCGACGAGAAGTATAGATGGCAAAGATCTAAACAGAATTGTGGAAAATGAATGCGCAACACATTAAGGCTCTATACATTGGCGTAAAATTCCTATATTAAAAAAGAACCAAATAGCTGCTACTGTCTAGATAATTTAGAAAGCTTTCGGGGATGGGAAGAAGAT
>NW_004797483.1:501687-503468 GCF_000002075.1 Aplysia californica | reverse complement strand
GGCTCTCTTTCTCTCTCTCTCTCTCTCTCTCTCTCTCTCTCTCTCTCTCTCTCTCATTTCCCTCTTGGACTAACGCCTCCTTCTCGTATCCAATCTTATTCCCTCACTTTATTTATCTTCGACGCCCCCTTTTAGCAGCATGCCCATGTTTATTTTCTCTTCGTTCATGATACTAGCAAGATTTGTACCCAGTAACCTTTGACCCAGGTTTTGGTAAGTGAGCACAAAACAGGCAACCTGCATGAACAGCCTCCGCTGTTAGTTTCGGCAAAATATGATGCTCAGTTGACAGTATACTATGACTATGTTAAAGTCTGAAGAGGTGATTTTGAAATAGCCAAACGTGTGGGTGTGCGTGTTTGAGGGGAGGGGGGCAGCTGAAATGCAATGTCGAAATGGAAGCCCAAAGAATGGGCCCAGAAACATGACACGGGGTTATTCAAAATTTCCAGAGGCCCATTCAACTTGTCGGGAGAGAAAATGGTCAATTACAGAAGCACATAACTTATATACTCCACTATGCTGTCGAAATTTATTTGTCAAAATACATTTTACTTAAGTGTTTTTTGCATTGAACAAATTATACACATTGTGATTCATTTTTTTTAAAAGTGGCAATACTTTGCAATTCACCCGATTGTGATAAATATGTTAAAACTTGATTTTTCTTGAAAACGTAGACAGACCTTTTTTATATTGACCACTGTCATATCCGCTTGGTTGAATTCTATTTGTTCCCAGTTTTGTGAAAATGGTTCAAAGGTCACTGAGTAGTCGCCCTGTACATGGGTCCTCTTTTTTTTTTTAGACATCTGGTACTGCTCAAAGTACTCTTTCAGCACGAATCACGTTGCTCCATACTCGTATCCCCGTATCCACCTCCCCATTCCGTTTGAAGAAAATAGCTAAACAGGAGATAAACTGAATGTTGTTACAAAAATAAAACCCACTTCATTTGCTTTAAAGACAACAAGGAAGTTTTCTTTTAAAATCAAAATTGCTTTTTAAAATAAATACGACTTTGGATATTTGAAAAGAGTTCCTTTTTTTGGTAGCAGCATTCAGATTTTTGTTTTTGTTTCGGCTCTTCCGAAAATTGTAAAAACTGCATAATATATTGTACTTATACAAATGACGTCAGGTATATACATGTTACCCTCTCAATGTAACCGAAGGTTGAAAAATAACGGGCTGAAATATCAGCCTGACCAGTCCAGTCACGACCAGCAGGCCGAAAAGTCGACCCCGTTGACCCCGTGTCCGAAATACGACTCACCCTACCGTGTAACGGCTCGCTACTCCAATGTCCCCCTACCCACCACCCCTCCTGAAGCTCGTTATCTTTATACCTGGAAACATGGAGGTGTCATCTCTGACTCAGAGGTTGATGTCTTCCATCATTCACAGTTGTGAGCTGCCGTTGCACATTCTGTCATATCCAGGCCAGTCCACGTTCTTATATTGTCCATCCATGTTATTCTTTGTCTTCATCCGGCTCTACTGCCCCACATCTTTCCTTCAAGCACCTCTTTCACAATGGTTTCGTGTCATTTTAAGTGGCCATAGTATTGTATTTTTCTACATTTTACTTTTTCAGCAGCGTTTGTGTTGTGTGTAGACCTCTCTGTTTGTCTTTTCTGTTTTCTAAAGTATTCTGACCATTCTACGGTAGCACCACATCTCAGACGCGTTTATTCTGCTTTCTTCTTTCCTGGTCAAAGTCGTTTTCTTTATGAAATCCTCATTCCCAGCCTACCATATCACAAACCCTCTCGACTCTC
>NW_004797483.1:498147-500001 GCF_000002075.1 Aplysia californica | reverse complement strand
TCTATCTATCTATCTATCTATCTATCTATCTATCTATCTATCTATCTATCTATCTTTCCATCTATCTATCTAAACGAATGTCTACAACTGCGATTGCAGAAAAGTAAAAATAAAATAGAATAAAATAAAATGATTTGGAATAATAATAAATGATTGGAAATAAAATAAGATAAATAGAATAAAGTAAATAAGGTAAAATAGTGAACAAATTTAAACCGAATGAATAGGGTAATCTTTTGCAAAATTATTGCTCAATCGTCAATGCCACTGCAGCAAAATAAGTCAATGAGCGATGTAGCTGACCTTTACGGATGACCGTTAGTCAGTAAATCACCACATTCCAAATGAAGCAGCCAAAGCAAACGTCCCCCTTGGGACGTGTTTGTATTTGCACTAGGTCATCATTCTCAGTTGTCACAGCGAGGGCGGCAGTAAATGACCATACGCTGCTTATGAGATCTGCCCGTTATGTGGGCATAAACGATGATAATAATTACTTGGTTGACCCTCGTGGCGGGGGTGTCTTTTTGTCATTACGAATATGAGGTGGTGACCATGGATGCTTATGATTATGGACACCATAAATTATTGAGTTGCGCTTATTCACTCTTAAAGGATTATAAGGCTTTGGGCAGTCCATCGCCAAACGCACTCTTTCTTTAATGAAGACATTGATAATCATATACTTATGAGGCTAATCCTTTTAAAAAAAATAAAACATTAAGACTCGGAAACCGAATAATATCACAAAGCTTTGTTGCCTCCAAAAATTAAAATACCATTGTGCAGTCTAAACCATTAATTTGTAGTCGAGAAGCTTACGGTGAGAAGCACTAGACATTTTTTTTTTTATTATTACGCATTACGTAGAACTCGGGTCTATGATCACTTTGTCCGAGATGACACGCGCTAATGAACGCAACCTCCCAACTTTCCACGCACACCGTAAACAAATAGTTGTTGACGCGTCTTTGGCGTGCAGGAGTGAGATTCTTCTGTAAACCACTTCGACAAATATCTAATACCTATAATTTTGCAACAAAGGGAGTGTTTCACTGGCAGTATAGTGGCAAATACCCCCGACTGCCAAGCGAGAGACTGCAGTTCGATTCCCCGCCAGGAAGATTTATTTCCATAAATATTGACAGAGAGAGTAACTGAGAAAAGTGGATCAGGAAGACGGACAGAGAGAAAACAAACAATTTTGTATAATTTAAGTCAATAAACAAGAACAAGTTTTTAAAAAATACAGTCTGCAATCTCGTCAATGCTAATTTAGTATTGTTCAATTCATAGAACGGGAATTTTGACATAATAATAATAATAATAATAATAATAATAATAATAATAATAATAATAATAATAATAATAATAATAATAATAATAATAATAACTGCATACAAATACTTTTCACCATGCTCCATCCGTTTTACAACTGTTACTACCCCTGCAGATTTTAGAACAATCAGATTATAAGTATTCTCGGCTTCCCGGGAAGCATACTTTCTTGTGTGGTTAGCCCAGCTTGTATGATTGTCCGTGGTTTTAAATGTAAATCTAAGTATATGATTTTAAAAACTGAGTTGTTTGAACAGTTGTGGTTTCCACCGGCTCCAATTGACGACCGGCATTATTTCAGATGTTTTTGTCTCTTTTTATAACGTAGGAAAAAACATGTAAAGTATAAAACAGTTTGCAGTTGTTGTGATAAGCTCTCCCCTTTTTCGCCATCCCCCCCTCTCACCCCGTCCGTATCTCTTCCATTATCTATCTATCTATCTATCTATCTATCTATCTATCTATCTATCTATCTATCTATCTATCTATCTATCTATCTATCTATCTATCTATCTT
>NW_004797483.1:495440-497966 GCF_000002075.1 Aplysia californica | reverse complement strand
TCTCTCTCTCTCTCTCTCTCTCTCTCTCTCTCTCTCTCTCTCTCTCTCTCTCTCTCTCCTTCTCTCTCTGCAACTCCCTCCCACTCTCTATTCCTCTGTCTTTCACTTCACGCCGTAAGAAAAGCTTACCTCAAGATTATCAACAAACACATATGTCAGCTAAACCATGATACTCACTTGGGAATAAAAACAACTAATATTTAGATGAGAATTTATCCATGCAGAAATATTCTCTATCAATGTAAAAGGCAACACCCCGGAATGAGCTCCCTTACACCATTCCAAGAAATTAAAACATAATCCAACATTATCAAAATATCCACCACATTACGCCTCAATTCTTCGATTCACTGACAACCCACAGCGACCCTTTAGTGAGCGTTTGTCATGTGAATTCAATAGTTTGGTACAAGCTACAGACTTTAATAATCTGGAAAACAGACTAAAGAATCAAAATTCAAACAACAAAACTAAACAAAACAAGAAAAAAGAAAGTTAGGGTTGGCAAAAGTTGGAAACTGCACAAGGACAGTAAATAGTGAATAAACAAGAACATTGAAGTAACCAAAGTATTACGCACATGTTAAATTTAAGTAGTGAAAACGAACAAATTAAATGCGTCACTGAAGTGATACATTCAAATAATGTTATATTTTCTAAAACATGATGAATAGATGAATGAATGCATACGATTAACACGGTCCAGTTAGAGAAATGGAGAATCACGTGAATATTATGTGTTTCTAAACGACAGAAAAGTTTAGAAAATTGTGGTATTTCACTCAACAGACCCCTTCCCCACCCTCACACCTTCCCAAAATCTCCCAACCTCCTTCCTGGGCAGCAACTACGAAATCTTGGGAGTTTGTTGCTTGAGGTATGGCTTCAAATCCTAAAACGAGGCGAAAAAAACCGACTTACATTTTGTACTGAAGTCTGCTCTAACTACGCTGGGCCAAAACGTTAAATCAAAACGGCCGTATTGTCCTCGTTCTCGGAATAAATGTTGTGGATGCAGGAAACCTGTGTCACACAGACATCAACTAGTTAGGAGAACTGGGGTTAGGGAAACGACGGCTCTTCTATCACAACTTCAACAACGATAACAGCAACTACAAGAACAACAAGAACAACAACAATGGCATCTCTTTTCTTGTCACTTCCAATAACAAATTCAACGACAACAACGACAACAACGACAACAACGACAACAACGACAACAACGACAGCAGCGGCAGAAACAACAGAGACAAAAATGTAACATCAACGCCAGAACGAAAACATAGCCCAACCGCCTGAAAAGAGCACAGTAACGTCGCAGTCCTCAACAGATAACATTAATTAATTATTAAAACGTAGTAAACACAACTGCAGTTTTTAACAATTTGTTCGGAAGTAAGAACAGAATAAAGGGGGAAAAAAGGGGGGGGGGAGGGGGAAAACAAGGACGGAAGGAATTAAAGGAATTGAGAAAGGGATAACAAAGGAAAGCTCGAGTGGAAAGAAAGAAAGAAAGGCTCGATCGAACAGGTCACGTGACGATTGTTTTAGGAGTCTAATTTTTTTTAGAAAGTACGATATTTTTGACAGAGCATGCACATTCATTTCCCTCTTTCCATCGATTCCCATTGTGTGCGGTTTTGTCGTAGTACCCTCAAACTACTACTTACCGTAACTTAGGGCGATGGAGAGTAGAAGCAGGGTTCAGGAACGCTGGAAAGGTGTGAGTTGTTACGCTCTCAGATTGGAGTGGTCAAAACAGAAAAGCTGTGCTCTCTTACTTCGTCCGAATGTTGACAGCGTGATGGATAAAGTCTTGCCTTCACAGAAATGAAAGTTCGATGGATGGTGTCGTTTTTGGTGTTGTCAGAAGATAGAGATTCGTAGATATTATTCCCGTGATTTCTTCAGTTATTTCTATCCAAGTTCAAACTAAAAGTCAGTCCTTTCTTCCGTCCTTGCAGCTTCCACACTTTTCTCCCACTCGCGAAGAAAAAATAAACCCAGCAGGAACACAAAAGTAATTTTCAGAAGTGGAGATGGCAACAAAAAAAAGTTATAAGATTTCTTCGAAGAAAGCTTGTGTAGTTGTATGTAGTACTGGGCGCTTGTCAGTCTTGTTTCAACCAGCCGAATTGACGCTCCTGCGCTGGGTATCTGAGCGAGATAAAATGTTTGTGACGGATTTCTAACTTTTAAATAACCTTTTCCGATTCTCACACTCGGGGCTGCTCCTATTCTGAAGGTGCTCACGCTGTCCGGCACGGGGTTATAGGACCTGTCGCGCGCGCGCTAAATATATGCGCGGTGTCGCCATGGCGCGCTTGTTGCCCCCCACACCGCGACGTTTCCGATTACTACGCACCCAAGTCCGATTTCGCAACCGATTGGTGGAGCTTGCGCGCCGTGAGAGGAGGGGGAAATCAACATAATTCAAGAACTGCAGAGGTCTGTGTGTACGTGTTCGTGCACGTGCGTGTGCGTTTTTATGATTGTGTGGGTATTTGTGTGTATGTGTGTGTGTGT
>NW_004797483.1:493178-494943 GCF_000002075.1 Aplysia californica | reverse complement strand
GAGAGAGAGAGAAAGGGAGAGAGAGAGAGAGAAACATGCAGCTCGGGGACAAAAAAAAATCAGGGTGAGCATCAGTATAACCACTCTCTGTCCTTTCCAACTTGATCTTTTCCCACCCCCGCCCCCTTTCTCTCCATCCTCATTTTTTCCGTCTAAGAAAATATAGGCTACTCAACTGTCTCGTAGCCAGCTTACGTTGGGCGTGATATCAGGTCTTAACCAGTCTGTCTTTCACTCACTTTTATAGAACCAATATTCACGTACTCGTGCGCAATTTTAGTTAAAGCAATGTACATAAGATTTTGTCAATAATACTTTTTAGAAGTTAAGTCTCTTGTAATTTACAACAAAACGTTCAATTTTCATTTTAAAATTCCATAAAATAGAAGGTTCAACAGGGAAGAACGCATGTAAAAGGCGAAACCCTGAGACCCTGAATTAAACGTACAACTGAAAGTTTTAGTTTTGGTAAGGTTTTTACGGCGCTCGCACCTGCATTAGGTCGTATGAGCACCAAAAGGTGGATGTCAACAGAAAAGTCCAAACGGGGAATCAGGCTTACTCTACTCACCTGTTTAGCCTCAACATCACAGAGTCTGCTTCGACTATCAAAGCACCGCGGAAATAGTAGACAAGAGAGTGACAAACATATAAAAGAAGTAGAGGAAAAATGACGATAGTAAGGATAAGGAAAAAGAATGCAGCAGTTCCCCCTATGTTGTTCTGGCAAAGTATGAGCATGACATTGATAAATCAGTCCATTCACAATTTTTGGGAATGACCTAAAGACACTTCAGTGAGAGACTGCTCGGGGGGGGCGACTGAAAAAGAACTGAGCGAAGTAAACGGGGAGCATAGTAAACTGTCCAAAATGGTGTCAGGAGGGATTCAAACCACAGCACTATAGCCCAGCATGATATCAACTGAGATGATCAAACACTATGCACTACACCCATGTCTAATATAGCGCTTCACCCTCGAATACAGAAGGCATGTGTTGGATCCCTGTGAGGGGACAGGCTTTTTTTAAACAGTGTATCTCCTTTTGTAAGGGATGTTGTATCCCTCTAAACCTGGGTTGACTCTAGCAGCCATGATCAAAGCAGCTAACATCCTTTGTGATCGAAATTAAGAGTGAGGCGTCGTGGTGAAATCAGGCGCTCGTCATAATAATGAAATCAAAGAAACTGTCATTTATCTGTCCGTTTCGCATATCTAATCGACTTTTTATTTATTTTTCTTTGACTCAACACCTTCAGGGTCCATTAAAAAACACTTTTCTTATTGGATTTTGCTGAAAAATGTTTATGTTAAGGCATAAAGAGTAAATTTCCGGTTTCTAAAGACTCTCAAGCTTTGGAAGTCGCAAAATTTCGGCGGCCATTTTCTCACTAATGTTATTCTGAAACCAAGTGACCTCCAGCTCCTTCAATTGCAAATATCTCGACTTCTATTCATGATAGATGAGTACTTTTGTCACCAAAGCAGGACAATTGAACAAGCGTTAAAATTATACAATAACTCCACATGCCCAAAATTGCCGAGCACCAGATTCCACCGCGCAATAAAAGGAGTATAAAAACTAGAGTTTTTAAAATATTCTTTTACGAATGTAAATTAATAAAGATGTTAACAATTTTTCGCGACAGATTGACTCTATAATTATTGTCAATAAGTTTACAGATGTTGAAATCGTTAGAGAGCGTTAAGATCTATCTATCTATCTATCTATCTATCTATCTATCTATCTATCTATCTATCTATC
>NW_004797483.1:487287-488969 GCF_000002075.1 Aplysia californica | reverse complement strand
ACCCCCGATGTAACGTCCATCTCCGACAAGAAATGCTGAGCCGTGCGGTTGGAAAGCAAAGAAAACTCCAATCAAAGCTCATTAGCTCCCCCCCTCCCAACCCCGACTCCCCCTCCCCCTCACTTAAAAAAAAACAAAAACACATGATTGATTCTGATAAGGATGATTCGCATTGTGGTCACATCATAATTCAAAATTAGTCGGAGAGAGCAAAAAGTGCGCTATTCAAGAATTACGCAACAAGGCCCAGAAGCAAGGAATGTTGAATAAAGGTTACATAATGAATAGGGCAGATTCTATGAGGGTGCAAGGCTAGCTCAGCTGGCATCATGCTCGACTAACGAATGAAAACCTTGTTCGAATCCCCACCGGTGTTTTCTGAACGTGTCTTCTTTTGGGGACTTTCAATAAGGCTCTCCACCCTTTTGACTCGACTCTATGGGAAATTGGGTGTTGATTTCTGAGGTGCCGCCTCTTAATTAACCACCTTACAATGCTAAAAGAGGGGTTAAACATATACAATATAATAATCAATGGAAACTATGAATGATGAATAATACAGGGTGATTAAAAAAGAATACGCCAAAATCATAACGCGATTTTCAAAAAACGAAAAACAATAGAATAGGACACATGTATTGTACATACTTTTGAGATTTTATTTCATGTTACACAAGTGCTCAATGGGGCCACAACCAGCTCTACGGACAACAAAAAGCCGACATAAGCATTCCTCCCAAACGCGCCACAGGATATCCCGCTACGCAGTGTTGATTTTAGCTGTTATTCGATCTTTATATATATTATTATTTATAAGTTATAGTAGAGGGTTTTACGGCGCTCTTAACTGCATAAGGTCATATGAGCGCCAAGGGGTGGGTGTCAATAGAGAAGTTTTTACATGGAATCAGACTTATTCTGCTCACCTCTCAAGCTTCGATAGCACAAGTTCTGCTTCGACTGTCAAGCCACCCCGGAAATAGCAGGTCACAAGAGTGTGACAAACATACAAAAGAAGTAGAGGAAAATGACAATAGTAAGGATCAGGAAAGAAAAGAGGTAGATCAGGCACAGTTATGAGCGTGACATGAATCAGCCCATTTACAATTCTACTGTGCCTGAGCGAGAAATGTGCCCCCCCCTCCCCCCTTTGGGAATGGCCTAAAGACACTACAGTCAGTGGCACTGACCCGGGGGGGGGGGGGGGGGTATTCGACCTTTCATGTAATGTATTTGCTGGAAGTGGTGAAACACAAACTTTGTTTTCAAAATACCCTCACAAGAACTAGCTATTCAGTTTACTGCAAGCAGATTGGACTGACTTCCTTTTTAGAAAGATTGAGCACCGCCCCATTGGCATCATGGGGTTTGAGTTATCTGAATGAAAACGTGCTTCAGCGGTGGATTGGAAGGAGAAGTGCTAAAGACCTTGCTCTTTGTGCTTGGCCTGACAGATCCCTGGACTTTAATGTGTGTGACTTTTTCTCGTGCGATTACGTTAAAAACCAAGTTTATGATCCAGCACTTCCAGCAAATATCGATGACGTGAAAGATCGAATAACAAAGCTAGACATCATGAGGCGTGTTTGGGAAGAATTTTCATATCTGCTTGATGTTGTACGTGCTGCCGGTGGTGGCCATATTGAGCACTTGTAAAACATGAAATAAAAACCTGAATATAT
>NW_004797483.1:485406-487170 GCF_000002075.1 Aplysia californica | reverse complement strand
ATATATACATATAAAATACAAGAGTTCTAGCTCGAATTTTCTATTGTTTTTCAGTTTTGAAACAGAGCGTGATGATTTTGGCGTTATCTTTCTGAATCACCCTGTTTAGCCCTAGGTGAAGATGAACAGTATAATGGCGTTATAATTTACTACATAAAAAACGGAACTTCTGAAATGTTGGCTCCCAAAAACCTCCCACTTGTCTGCCGGACAATAATTCTATAGAAAAAAACAACATGTTTAGAATGACACAGATGCTGGTCGATAAAAATCTGTTGCATTAAACATTAATGTTAGGGTCACGCCTCAGATACGATGTGGGAGTGTAATTGAAAGGTTTTCTTTTGTTTTGATTTATTTGTTACTTTTTTATGGGGGTTTTATTAAGTTTTTTCTTTTAAGTTGCGATGGGCAATCGATTTAAACTCATACAAGCCGGGTTGTCGAGATCTGTAGACCAGCATTGGTGGTGTGTGAGAGTAAGGCTAGTAAGAGTAGTTGACGTTGCATGTGAAAGATGAGATTTCAACCCTTCGTTGTGAAGTGCATTTGATCTAATTATGTCTCCCTCTTTGTGCTTGGGCACCTCATCCCCCTCAGTCCAGGCTGGTGTGGAGAGGTAGGATCAAAGCAGCCCGCCTTCTAAATAATCTAGATTAATTCAATAGCGATATAAAACATACACTTACAATTGAGTAATCAACAGAACGTGGAAACAAAATGGGAAAGTTTTGAAGGATATGCAAAATGGACGCCAAAACACTGAGCCGGGTTTTTTTCACCTTATTCTAGTTTGAAACTTCACTACTACCTGAGAATTACAAAGTTCTATGATCTGCTCAGTACCTTTTTTGGATAAATTTGGCGTAAAAATCGTTTGTTTCTCTTAATTCATGCCAAGCGTAATCGCTACTTTAGAATTACATAGTATTGTCTGCTCAATACTTAATTTTGAAAACTCTGACGTAAACAATTTTGAGTTTCACCTGTCAAGCATTTTCGAATGCAATTCTTTGAATTTCGTGATAACATCCCCGAATAATAATACGATTGTGATATAGCAGATAGAACATTTGGTTTCTGACCTAATGGTTTTAGTTACTCAAAACGATCTAAACTGTAAGAAATAATTTTGCAATTCTAAGATAGCGCCTTCTTACAGCTATTGCAGCACGTCGTTTAGCTTTTAGACACGATTCGGGGGTAAAAATGTCTCACAAGACAAAAAAATTCTAAAATCTTAAAAGATGATAACTACTTCCTGATTGCCCTTTTAGTACAATAGTCTTTATTCACTTCGCAGACACGCTCGACCATACCCTTTTTTTTTAAGAGAATCACTGTCTATTGACCTAATAATAACATAGGCATATATGTGTGCTATAGCTTGGGGGTACCATAATTATATTTTGAAAACGTCAAACCGATTTCTGTTTCATGATGGCTATCTGGTCAGTTCGGTTTATCTATCCGACCTCCGCAAACTTCTACAGCCTTTCTACCGCTACTGCTTGGCTCCTCCTTACTGCTGTCTTTCTGCCACACCCCTGATCTTCTGGTAGGAAAGATCTACACCTAGCCTTCTCGGACAAGGCCGAAAAATCTTGGAGGGCTCGTGTGCAAGTTGCGCACTTTAAAGATCCCTTGGTGGTCTAAAATCGACAAGAGTAGGCTTCGGCCGCCACCCGGGCAAAATTCAAAATATCCTACCAACTGAAAATATTAGGTGTGTCCCGCGCGCTCATATGACCTTATGCAGTTGCG
>NW_004797483.1:482576-485306 GCF_000002075.1 Aplysia californica | reverse complement strand
CCCCCACCTTAACTCACTGAGAACGACGCCCAGCCGCCCACTCGACAACGCGCTACCATAGATTTACAAAGTTCTAGCTTGACCTTTTTCGGCCGTTTTGAGTAACAAAGACCTTGAAGTCAGAAACAAAAAATGTATTATATTATGTTCTATCAAAATTGTAAGAGTATTCAAAGTTCAAATATGCAAAAAGTTGCTTTCGGAATAGTTTGACATTTTGTGAAACTGAAAATATTTTACGTCATTTTTTTTTTTTACTGGATATTGAGCAGATCGAACTTTTCAATTTGATGGTAGTGATATGTGTCCGCTACGCATTAAAGAGTTAATTGTGACGTCGACGAAGTAAATAAGAGTGGCCGCGATGGGAAGCTTAACAAACGGGAAACTTACAACCCAGACTGTTCGTAAAGTCCTATTTATCCTCCAGTCATAGGTGACTGAAATGAGATACTTTATGAGTTGCTAGTAGAACTCTATAATTGTCATAGAACAATGCCCGGTGTCTATGAGTAGTGGTTAGGCACTTCGTCCCCACATACAGAGGACCTGAGTTCGATTCTCGTGTGGGGAGAATATAATATTAATTTCAATCGGGTGTCTCTGTCTTTTTGCTGGGACGATGTATCCCTCTCAGCCCGGGTTGGCCCTGACAGGTAGGGTCACAACACACCTCCTACATGATTTAACTTGTGTCGATGAGGGCTTCAAAACACCTAAATAAAATTTTAAAATATTAAAACGCGATCTGGAGTACATGTCAGTGAATATGGGAAATTGTTTCCCTTGCACACTAGGGTAGCCGTGTGTGTGTGTGAAGCGGGGTTGGGGGGGGGGAGGAGTCACAGTCGGGGTCTAAAGACAAATGTAAATGATACCTGAAGGCATCAGTTCCATTGTAGAATGAGATAACTCGGGTATATTATGCACGTGACTGTGCGTCTGTATTTTGTATAAATGTGCGTGATATGAGGATATGTGAAAGATTATTTATTTGTGTATGGGTATGAGCATGTGTGTTTGTGTGCATGTGTGTGTGTGCGTATGTGTGTACATGTGTGCGACATGTTTGTGATCGTGTGTGTATGTGTGTGAGTGTGTGTGCGTATGAGCGTGTATGTGTATGTGTGAGTGTTTGGTGAAACAACAAATCCGTGCGCCAGCGTCTAGACAAAAAAAGATTTATCTTATCTTATCTTATCTTATCTTATCTTATCTTATCTTATCTTATCTTATCTTATCTTGTCTTATCTTATCTTATCTTATCTTATCTTATCTTATCTTATCTTGTGCACCAGTTTCTAAAGAGAGGATATAGTGATGATATTATACATGTTATTTCTCTGTTCATTTGCTGTCTCGTCTGTCACCTCTATCATTTCTTCTTCTCTTTCCCTCTGTTGTTTTCGGTCAGCAGGCCAACTTTGCATGGATCCTAGAGAAGAGGAAGTAGCAGCTATGGCATTGTATCGCCTGCGATGATAACTACTCTTGAACCAACTCCGCTGTGTTTCTATCAGTTTATTATACCTTTTCCCCAACGCAAAATCAAAGTGGTGTCGATTTGTCTGCTCACGATGTTTGTCTGTTTGGTGCCACTGAGTGCGTCGTACTGTAGAGCTGTACAGTGTACAAGGTCAGTTCACCTGTTTATAATCGGCTGTCGCTGTCTTCCAGACGAACTGGTGTGACGTTTTTGTTTAATAAAGCCAGGCTTTCATGAATGGCTCGTTCGTTTTTATTCTAATGTACGTTTTGTTTCCTCTGAGTATATTCTAAGCTCCGTTGGAGTTATTCCAATCTAACCACACGTTTATATTTGTGGCAAAACAGAAGGTGACGCACCGTCTCTTGAACTGTTGTTACTTGCTGGATAGGACGACTCTCTGGAAATCTTGAAAACATTGAAAATAGCTTCAACAAAATCTCATCAGTAATCAGAACAAACTCCATTTAGCCAGACCCGACCCAGAAACAGTTATAACAATGAACTTATATCAAATGACGGGGTCAATAGAATTTGAAATGAGCTCAGAACAAAAACGTTTGTGGCTTTTAGTATTTTGCTGAAATCTCATTATGCAGATGAGATGACTATTCGTTTGAGGAAAGATATACAGGTCCAGGGGGTGAAACTATTCATTGTGCTTTGCCCAGGAACAGGGGATTAAGTGATTGGGGGGAAGAAAGGTGAGGTTCAGGACACACAAAATGCCAATTGTCCTCGAGCCAGCGCGCGAAGAGTCATTAATAAACGAGTAGTTGTCACTAGTCCGCTCGTCCACGTTTCAACTTGGGGCAGAATGGACTTGATTATTGAAATCCCATTTGGGTAAAGGGGGAACAGACAGGTAAATGAGAGCGAGGTAACATGGAAATGAGTCGATTTTCAAGGCTTATGAGATCGTTTGTCTGGACTTATGTGAGAGATGTTGTCGACTGAGAAATTAATGGGAGAAAACAGGGAGGGTCAATATGCACCTACAGGTGCAAACACATTAACCGACGTCTTGAAGTAGGGACAAGGTTGAGGACTGACTTAGATTAACTTATTGAGGGCTCACGTTCTGGTCATTATGCGCTGGTTGGGGCCTCTTTGAAAAGGAAATATAAATTTGTTATTCATACAGAGGTTGTTTTTTTAAAGATTCTGTTTACGTTTTCTTACTTACTCTATTTTACTTTACTTTATCCATCTTCCTGTACCTCTAGGGCGTCGATTGGGGGGGG
>NW_004797483.1:480705-482476 GCF_000002075.1 Aplysia californica | reverse complement strand
TTACTTTATCCATCTTCCTGTACCTCTAGGGCGTCGATTGGGGGGGAAGAGCTTTTTGTCTCTAGCAAATTGGATGGCCTGGCTGTGTGGAATGTTGTATCTTTCAGGGTATCCTTCACCCCCTCGATCCAAGTCTTCATTGGTCTTCTTCTTTCCTTGTATCCTGATTTTATTTTTTTGTAGTACGTTTTACTGGCAAGCTCGTGAGGTGCCATATTATTATGTGTCAGATGTCCAAACCACCTGGTTGTTTGCCTCTGAATGTAGTGGAGGACGTGTGTTGTTCCCATCATTTCTCTGAACCTGTCGTTTCTGATATTGTCTGGGTTTTTTAACGGTTCTCCTGAGACATCTCATCTCGCAGGTTTACTTTATCTGAAACTCAAAAAAGGTCGGCAACAATTTGCGTTCTTAAAAAAATAGGCAAATTAACGTTTCTAGCCGCATTCATGGCGGTCCTTCCTCTGACATAGCCATGGCGTCGTTAGTCTAGTGGCTAGGCTTTTGGACTCATAATCGTAAGATAGCGGGTTCAGGGACCATACGCTCAGCTCTCTCCTTGGGAGAGACACTTATTGAATGTTTCCAATTAAGTTGGTTCTATTGGAGATGGAAGTTGAAGTCGGAGGTCCCGCCTTTCAAAAATACCCTCACATTTGTCAGGGGCGTCAAATCTGTACAGATTTACAATTTTCTTTCATTACCTTGCAATTGCAGCGTTTTGAAGAGGGGTGTAAAGTACATAACCATCATTGTAAAATGAAAAATGCAGCTGAGGTGTCCAGGATCGTCAGAATTTGTGAGTCGCTACCCCTCGGGGACCGACCTCACCCCCATCCATCACACAGGTTACATTGGCATGTAAAAAGATTTAACGCAAAGTACATCACTGCTAGCTTATACTTTTTTTTTGCTAACTTTCATTTTGGGTGACATAGATGGGTGAGCGCTATTTTTTGTAAACAATAATCGAAATTACGTTCTGATTTTGTTTTCTTCCGAAAGCAATTCAAATTTGGGTTAATCTTTTTTAAAACAACTGAGGGGTCCCATGTATATGTTAAGCTAACAGCTCACTGGGAACAGACTGCCAGAAACAGAAACGTGTGGCGATCAGCTTTTCTGAACGGCGTGCAGATTTTTTAGAGCAACCGACTTGTTACAGCTGAGAAGCGTACGTTAGGTAGGGAAAACAGATCTCAAACTGCTGCCACCCTCCCTTGTCCGCATTAAAACAGAACTTTCGGAATGCATCTCGGCCTGACCAGACATCTGAGCACTCACTCCTGACCCCAGGATGACGAGCGGATCTTCCATCGTCAACTCGACGGACGAAAAACAACAACTTCTAACGTGTAAACGAGAGCATATTTTATTTCTCCTGTCCACTGTGCCTTCTTTCCATCTCCTCTTTAAGTAGATCGGTAGACCTTCGTCTGGTCAACGCATTGGAATAACGAAATATAATCTAGAAGACCGTAAAAAAGGGAGTTTTTAAGTTTTCGAAACTCATATGTTGTTATCACCCCCCCCCCCTTCCACCAAGCCTCTCCTTATTTTCTTTCCTACTATTATTTAACAATTCAGAATTCAAGATCCCCTCTCTCTACCCCTCACCCCTCGCTGTCCCTGTCTCTGTCTCTCTCTGTCCCTCTCTCTGTCTCTCTGTCTCTCTGTCTGTCTGTCTGTCTGTCTGTCTGTCTGTCTGTCTGTCTGTCTGTCTGTCTGTCTGTCTGTCTGTCTGTCTATCTATCTGTCTGTCTGTCTCTGT
>NW_004797483.1:479414-480547 GCF_000002075.1 Aplysia californica | reverse complement strand
GCAGAGGATGTAAACTCTAACTAAAATCGAACTACAAAAAGCATGGTGTTTGTCCACTTGACGGTCTACTAGTCTACTAGTAGCGGTATGGGTAGAGGTGAAAATAAAGTAAGAGTTAGAGTTAGTCATGTTAGCGTTAGGGTTAGGGTTAGGGTTAGGGCTAAGGAGAGGGATAGGGTTAGGGTGGTGGATACCTGTGAATGAAAAATTAATGATCGAAGTCAACGTATTCCCACGTAACCTTTATAATGATGTGACGGATACGTTATATGTCTGATCAGCTGACTGAATGCAGTATTGACTCATAAATCGACCATCTTAAACAATTAAAAGCACGAATTTGTATATTTCATAATAATCATGTTGTTGTCTACATTTTGCAGGTTTAGATTTTGAAAAAGTAGCATTGAAAGAAAAATCTCTTTGAATAGGGAAGTTCATATCATGCTTTTTTCCAAATGTGCCCAAAACAGAACGTGATTGGTTGGCACGTAATTTGATCCGATGTGCTCCTTCTGCCCTATTAAACATTCTTTGTCCATACCTCCCCACCATCTTTTCTTTGTATGTCACTCTCTCGTAGTAAAACATCTAATCTTTGGCACTCGTTTGACCTATTTTTGTTGCAAGTGCCATAAAACTTTTCTAAATCATATCTAAATCAAAACGTGTTGTTCAATTACCAGAGAGCGATTTCACTTTGAGTTACTTGCCTTGAACTTGTCTGCGTCGAGAAATCAACTTTAGGCAAAGCAAAAGTGCATCTTAATTATTATCAGTACAACCCCTGGTTTGAAATTGTCTGAGTTGGTGTCCAGATCTGTAGAAATATGCTGCACGGAAATTAGATCCTGGACATGCTCCTAAATGCAGATCTAGATACCCCAAATCCATTTGAAACGAGCCTAAATTAGAGAGGAAATCCGCAAAGTTTAAAGCTTTAGGGGAGGTGTCAATGGGTAGCTCCCCAGGGGAACATGAACACACCCACGTGCAAGTTCAGACAGGCCTGTAGTCCAGTCGTTTTCTGGTGCGTGTAAATAATTTAGAGTACTATCGAAACATCAGAATGTGGTTGACACAATGTTGTGTGACGCTTGTCCGTCCGTGGCTGCTCTGTGGGATGAGGCCCT
>NW_004797483.1:478085-479314 GCF_000002075.1 Aplysia californica | reverse complement strand
ATAGATAGATAGATAGAGAGAGAGAGAGATAGATAGATAGATAGATAGATAGATAGATAGATAGATAGATAGATAGATAAAATCTCTCTCTCCCTCTACCCCCTCCCCCCTTAGCCCTCCTCCCTCCTTCCCTCTCTCTTAAACTCTGTTTTATTTAGAGGATTTAGTACCGAGATTGGAGGACGGGGAGAGGATGGGTGTGGATGGTGAGGGTGAGGATTGTTGTGGAGGCTAAGGGTGAGGGTTGGTACGTATGGTTGGCGGGGGCAGGAGGGAGGTGGCAGAAAAATGGGAAGGAAAAAGTGTTAATGACGTGCGTGATTTCACAAAGGGTTTTTACGGGAAAGTAGAGCATCCGTCATCGTGATGAGGACGTTTACTTCTCTGGAGGTTCTGGGGTGGGTTTTTTGTGTCCTTTGTTTATTGTTATTTTTTTAACGTGGTTGTACCGCTTGTCAAATAGAAGAGAGCAGTCCTGTTTCTGCTGATGTTGTCATTGATATTGTTGTTATTGTTGTTGTTAGTAGTGGTGGTGATGGTAGGGATGGTGGTGATGGTAGTGATGGTGATGATGATGGTGTTGTTGTTTTTGTTAATGTTGTTGTTGTTGGTGGTGGTGGTGGTGTGGTTGTGGTAGTGATAGTAGTGATGGTAGTGATGGCAGTGATGATGGTGTTATTGTTGTTGTTAATGTTGTTGTTTTTGTTGTTGTTGTTGGTGGTGGAGGTAGTGATAGTGGTGGTGATAGTGGAGGTGATAGTGGTGGTTTTGTTGTTGTTATTGATGATGATGTTATTGGTGGTGGTGGTGTGGTGTGGTGTGGTGGTGGTGGTGGTGATGGTAGAGATGGCAGTGATGGTAGTGATGGTGGTGGTGTTGATGGTGTTATTGTTGTCGTTAATGTTGTTTTTGTTGGTGGTGGTGGTGGAGGTTGTAGTGGTGCTGGTGGTGCTGGTGGTGATAGTGGTGGTGATATAGGTGGTTTTGTTGTTGTTACTGATGATGATGTTGTCGTCGTCGTTATTGTTGTTGTTGCATTTGGTGTTGTTCTTGCGGTAGCCATTGTTGCTGTGTTGTCAA
Organism: Aplysia californica; assembly: GCF_000002075.1. Lineage (NCBI taxonomy): Eukaryota > Metazoa > Mollusca > Gastropoda > Aplysiida > Aplysiidae > Aplysia > Aplysia californica. The sequence continues at coordinate 478,234 of NW_004797483.1, read as the reverse complement.
AGTTTGAATCCGAAATACTTAGGGGTTGTGAGGGGACGAAGATGAGAAAGAGGAAAATGGTGAGACTTGAGGGGGGAGAGGCGATGAAAAGGTGAAGGTAAAAGAGTTAAAAATAGTAACGGGAAAAGGTTGTGAGAGAGAGAGAGAGA
>NW_004797483.1:475115-477874 GCF_000002075.1 Aplysia californica | reverse complement strand
GAGAGAGAGAGAGAGAGAGAGAGAGAGAGAGAGAGAGGGAGACAGGCAGAGAGAAAAGGAAGAGGGAGAGGAAGAGTAATAGCCGCAGAGGATGGAGGTATGAAAGAGAGAGGAAACTATAAAAATTGTGAATGGAGATAAAAAGGTAAGTTTAGAAGATTAAAGCTTACGATAGCGTTTTCTTCGTAAACATGACCCAGTATAATATCTTTTTTAACGATTATTCAGTTGCTGCATTTTTTATCTCTCTCCATGATATTTGAACAATCCTGGAAAGAATAAACTCACGTAATTACTTTATTTCATCTTAGACGAAATCTACTAGATTATAATATTCCATCTTGATCTGCATGTGTATCCCAGGCAAACGAATGGGAGGTTCCAATATATGCAGAGTAATGACTAGACCTTTAGCTTGCACGCCAAGGGTATGAGTTTGAATCTTATGTGAATAATAATAATAATTTTGCTTTTCTGGGTATCTTCATATTCTTGCTGCGATGTATTATACAAGGCCCCGGTAGTCATTAAAAAACGCAGTCGAAGCAGCCTGTCTCCCAAATGAGCTAAATTGTGTCAAGATGGAGGCTAAACGTACAGGACAAATAATAATAATTTACGAAAAGTAGGCAAAGTGTGCATAAAGCAAGACTTGAAGCACCAAGTACAAAGTATTTCCCGAGATTTCGTAAAATGCAGAGGATGTAAACTCTAACTAAAATCGAACTACAAAAAGCATGGTGTTTGTCCACTTGACGGTCTACTAGTCTACTAGTAGCGGTATGGGTAGGGGTGAAAATAAAGTAAGAGTTAGAGTTAGTCATGTTAGCGTTAGGGTTAGGGTTAGGGTTAGGGCTAAGGAGAGGGATAGGGTTAGGGTTAGGGTTAGGGCTAAGGAGAGGGATAGGGTTAGGGTTAGGGTTGGGGTTAGGGTTAGGGTTAGGGTTAGGGTTAGGGATAGGGTTAGGGTTAGCCAATACCACGGACATAGCACTGATAGACCGTGGTCATTCAGGCGGGAGTATACATAGAACGAAATGTTACAGAAGAGCATCAAGTGGACTGACACTAAAAGAGTAATTGCCGAAATGAACAGAATAGCACAACGAAACACCAAGGAAGACTACTGAGTATGGTTGTGACAAACCTTTGGTTGGGGCGAATTATGTAGAAATGTCCAAGTATTCTGGTGTCCAGCTTTTGAGAATCACGCTCTTTTCTTGTTTGATTTTAAAAATGGTAAAGTGTGAAAATGAATAATATATTATATCATATTCGATATTGCTTTACTATAAAATGCTTATTTTGACTAGGTTTTGCGCAATGTTATTTGGAAACCCTTGTGGTCTGTGAGGTTTCTTTTCCTTATCACCCTGACCTTACACAATAACCGAGTGTTCCGGAGTTCATATTCTCCTGAAATTGCTTTATGGAAGGTAGAAGCTGTCCTTGCCTCTCAAAATAAGTAGGTCAGGGACGGTACGTCCATAGAGCACGTTCGTGCAGTGCCGCCCAAACTTTTTAAATATTGATACACGAGGGCGGTAAGCATCCAAACAAAAATCTTAACCCCTAACCCTAACCTTAACGCTAACACGACCTATAACTCTAACCCTCACCCTCACCCTAACCCTAACCCTAACCCTAACCCGTACCCCAACTCTAACCCTAACCCTATTATGTAAAGCACTCACAAACAGAAAATAAAAGAAGCCCACAACAAGTACTAGCCAAATCTTTTATCAGTACACGGTCTTCGCTGGCGCAGCCTTCACTGTTCCAAGAGCGCCGTAAAACATTTACTACACCATGCCCAAGTCCACGCAGTCGTTTAGCAGTGGTAGTCTGACCTATAAATCACTCGACTGGGTTAACCCAAGCGATGATGACGCTCGTTAGGAGTTTGGAGCTACATTAATATTAATAAGACGGCACATCTCAAGTGCTCTTGTCGAAACATAGCCCACAGTAGGCAGTCTAAAAATAAACACAATCTCAGACTGTACACGAGGCTAGGCCTTGTATGCACATAAAATGTGAACCCCGGAGCAATCCAGGCGGAGTGCTCAAGTGAATTGTGATTGCTTCATTGTTTTGCCACTATTTTAAAATGTAGGTCTTGTCCCGACAATGTCACCGTGAACTTTAGCTTTGTAAACGTAGAGTTAGTTATTCATCATTGTTTGAGTTGTGCCTTTGAATTGTGTTTTACTGGAGTGGTGAAAGTGTTATTACTTGCGTGTTCAGTTCCAATGCAAAATGAACAGAATTGACTTTTAACTTACAAATATATGCAGTTTTAGGAATCAAAGCAACAAATAAAAAGAATGAAATCAAAAGCATAAGGTCATCACCAATCCAAAGATACTATCAACGTACGATACCCGATAGCTTAATTGTGCACGCCCACTTTTCATACCCACGAGCCGCCCCTGATTAAGTAGGCCTATTTGTTTATGTAGAAGTTAATTCTATATGTTCTGGAAGAAATATCCAATAGATAATACACACTTAAATCCACTAGTCGTGTGTAACCTGACATAATCCAGAAGATTGCCAGTAGGGCCTATAGGGCCAACTAAGAAATTGGCATTACGCCTGTTATCGTCAAGACCATTCGTTTTGCTACCTCGGGATATTCTTAAGATAAAGTGATCTGTCATTTTTGTTCTAATTAATTACTCTTTCTCGTTCCCCAAAGCAGACAGAAGTGAGTGCGGAAAGCGGCGAGGGACGTGAGACAAATGTTTTGACGTGGG
>NW_004797483.1:473557-474982 GCF_000002075.1 Aplysia californica | reverse complement strand
GGGGGGGGGTTGCAAAAACAAACCTTAGGTTCTCTGTGAGATAAAGAGGGTAAAATCCCAATCTTCCTGTACTTTAAAGTATTTTTTTTATTAAAGTATTCTTAAAACTAGGTTCTTGGAAAATTCTTGGAAAAGTGCGCCTTTAACGCGATTGTTATCTTGCTGGACTGCAATGCTGGTGGTTCTGGCTCGACACGAACCCCTAAACGAGGCATCAGGTGCTCTTTGTACATCGCAGTTCTTATAACCAGTGCACACTGTCAATCAAATTTATCAGACTGAGTCGGGGTCAATAAAGTTTTCCTCAATGAAAGGGGCAAAAGCTACCATTTTGGCACAATAAAACCGAATTTAACTAAATTTGACTGTGATCTTCAAAATCAAACGCGTTTGTTTTCAAGATCGCAAGTCGAATAGATCGTATTGTACCAAAATGGTAGCCCATCAAGGAAAGCCTGGCCGGCTGGCTTTGACTCTATCCAATGAATCCGAAAGACTTTGTGCACTGGGTATGACCAGATCTGACCCAGAGAGAAGATAATGAGGTCATAGAGGATAATGCCCGCTAACGTTTGCAAGTTTGGTTACTTTGGTAAATTAGACAGTTTCTGTCCCATTGCCAAACTGATGTCTGCTAAACAAGCCGGATGCCAGATGTTTGCGGGTACTTGGGTTCGTATCGTCAATTTGATGGATTGCTAGATCTAGTGTCTTTTTATGTGGTGCTTTGACCAGTTTTCTGGTTTGTTTGCGTTTTGCTGTTGGTATTGATAGGGTTGTTGTTTTTTTCCGATGGAATACTTGGCATGACAACGACGTATTTACTGTTTCTCATTTTTCAAATGTGTCAGGACGCTCTGAAATCAGGCGCTTGTCAATTTTTGGACTTATTGAGGTATTGATAACATCTTATAGCGTGTTCATTTAATTTATGTCTCGCTTGTAGGGGGAAAATAGGCATTTATGTTGAATAGAAGTAAAGATTTCTGAGGGTGAATCAGGTGGGGGTCGTCTGGTGCCAGAGATATGGCCGTTCATTATTTTTGTTGTTCTGTCTGCCTTTCTACTGGTGCCCGTGGCATGGCGGTTAGGTGCTTCGCTTTCGTATACAGGAGACCCGAGTTCGGTTCCCAGGTGGGAAGAATTTTTTTATCGAGTTTCTCAGTCTTTCTGCTGGGATGTTGTATCGTTCTCAGCCCAGGTTGGTCCTGACAGGCAGGGTCGCCTGCTTCCTGAATGATCTAAATTGTGTCGAAGGTGTGAATAAACACCTACCTTTTTTCCTTGCGTGCGCACACACACACGCAACAAACGAGAAAACAAATGCACACATAAACACAAGCACATATAAGATAGATAGACAGACAGACAGATAGATAGATAGATAGATAGATAGATAGATAGATAGATAGATAGATAGATAGA
>NW_004797483.1:471789-473152 GCF_000002075.1 Aplysia californica | reverse complement strand
AGAGAGAGAGAGAGAGAGAGAGAGATAGAGAGAGAGAGAGATTGAAACAGAGGGAGCGAGGGAGTTCAGAAACGATGTATGAATACACAAAGGTTCAGAAAATTGCTCACTATGGGTCGGAAAGAGAAAACAATTGCCTACGTAAAGCGGTTAACTGTGACTCACATTAGCAAAATCTCCGTTTACTGAATAAAATAGTTTCGTGATGAAAGGTTTTATGAACCTCTGCGCTTCTAGTTTTTTTATTCACATTCCAAAAATATTCATTTTCTCAATTTGTCTTCCCAATGCCAACATTAATCATAACCAAGCCACAATTGAGCACATTGATTTTAAAGTAAAAATAGGTCTCGCCATTCTGCCTACTATTTCTCTCAATTTGAAAAGTTTTATTGCTAGCCTTTTTATTTATTTCTTCAGCGAGCCAGGGGATTTTGAAATCTTCAAAGTTCAGACGGGTACATAAAAAATACTGGAGGAGGGATAGGGTGGGTATTCACTCCTACCGGCCTTAAGTCACTGGGAACACGCAGATTTTGGGCACTTAAAAAAAGAAGCATGCCTTTGTTATTCATACAAATTTCTTATTTCTGGTTCTTCTATCTGGAACATAAAAAGACAGGCAAGAACATGCATGCTATGAAATAATATGTAAATTCGTGTTTCTGGTTTGTGTATGATTTCAAATGTTCCGCAACATTTCCTTTGATCTGCTGGTCATTGGACGTAATTGTGTTACAGGCTGATGGAATCAGGCGCTCGTAAAAATAATGAAATCGACGAAAGAAACAATTTTCCATTAACTGGGTAATGTTTATGGATTTTGAGAAAAATTTTGGCTTCATACATTTTACAATAACTATTATTTTAAAACATATTCTGGCATGAATTCTTTTTACTGAAAATCGTTGATGAAAGGCACAAAAATGTATATTTTGCAATTTCTAAGCAACCTATCGCTATCACCAACTTTGGCGGCCATTTTATCGCTTGTTCTACCTCTGACACCAAGTGAACCCATCTCATTCAAGTGCAAATATCTAGACTTCCATTCACGACAGGTTGGCATTTTGTACATCAAAATAAAAAGCCAGACAACTGAACAGGTCTCAAGACGATACCAGCAACTCTGTTAGCCCAAAAATTGACTAGCGCCTGATTCCACTCATTTGTGTGTTCGCTATGTCATCATAGAGTTAGGCATAGGGGTTACAGATCGCCATGGCGAGTCGTTAAGCGGATGGGGGTGTTATTTCATGTAGATTGACAACCTAGTGCAAACTATGAAGTCCCTCTTTGTACGCTTTCAGATATTTCTTGCTTCTTTTAAACAAAAGCGTTTTCACAAAGGGAGACTTTTGGG
>NW_004797483.1:469132-470528 GCF_000002075.1 Aplysia californica | reverse complement strand
TCTCTCTCTCTCTCTCTCTCTCTCTCTCTCTTTTCCCTCTCTCTCTTTTTCACGCCTGCGCATACAGCAAAGCACATAGCGACACCCACGAACAAGCCACAAAATATGAGCACAGGGCGACACGTTCCCGTCTACTGGACCGCCCAAGTAAAGCTCACGGCGAAATTCGACCGAAAATTGGGAATTCCCAGAGAGACTCGAGTTGTATCGTATTCCTGCAGCTGGAATTCCCGGAAGAGAAGCTTCAGCTGATAGGAGCAAGCCACTCATGAAGTGACACCTTCCTAATTCATTTAGAGCTATTATTCATAATCCTTTGCGTCGGACTGGGCCTATGAATACCCGTGTGTCCTTTGGGAATCTCTTACTATTTTCTCTCGAAGGTGATGACATTACCCGGAAGTGTTTTATCCTCTCTCCTCTCCTTATACTATATCACAGACTAATCAAGAGGCTGATTTATATACTTTTCGAGCTGGCATTTGAAAACTGTTTGGTTTTTTCCCCTCCCTGTCGACTTTTTTCTGTCATTATTTCGAAAAGGTTATTTTTGTGTATTAGTTAATGAATTTGTCCTTTTGTGGCTTTGACTCGTCAATCAATCAAGGATTGTGACAGGACACAAAACCGTTTCTTTTGTCTTTGTTCTCTTTTTTTCTTTTAGTTCTTGTTCTTGTTCTTGTTCTTGTTCTTGTTCTTGTCTTTGTTCTTGTTTTTGTTCTTGTTTTTGTTCTTCTCTTTGTTCTTGTTCTTGTTCTTGTTCTTGGTGGTGGTGGTGGGTGTGTGTGTTTTGTGGAAGCATGGGGGGGGGGGGGAGAAAAGTGGTGGGGAGCTGTGGGGGCGGGGTAGGGGTGTGACGTACAAGTATTTGCATTCGTTTCTAGAGAAATGTGCATGGCGTATTTAGAAGGGAAAAAACTCCGCTAGGTTAACCAGGTAGAAAAAAATGTCTAATTTAATTGTAGAATCTCAAAGGCAGTATTCTATCCTAAGCTTTCCCTTGGAAGGCGTAAAGTAAACGCGTCAAATTGTGCTGCAAAGATAGCCCAATAGTGCCTCGGAAGGACTTCAGCATTAATCCCTTGACATAGGGAACTTAACTCCTGACAGACACAGTTGGAGAACAGCAACCACGGAGGGCAGCAAATCATGATAACTAATAAGGCTTCTTCAATTAGAAATACTCGCGCCAAGAGAGAGAAATTGAGCTTTTAGATGCTAAAAATCTAGATCTAGTAAACTTTTCTCCAAGAATGTGTCTCTTTAACCATGGCGTAAGCTACGAACATCTTTATCCTTATTTGTTCTTTTCCCTGAAGAAATATTCTTCTCTACAGATGAATAGGTCATCCTCAGACATTGACTGATGAACTAGTAGTAGCAGCAGCAGCAGCAG
>NW_004797483.1:467866-469032 GCF_000002075.1 Aplysia californica | reverse complement strand
TGTTGCTGTTGTTGTTGTGTGGGGGGGGGGTGTTCAGATCAAAAGTCGAAGCACTAAATTAAGATTAGCACTACGACAGCCATAGTACAAAAACAAAAAGGAAGAAACGAGAACTGTCAAACTTTCACTTGGTCAGGAATTTTGTAATAATTCACGGGTAAGCGGGGCTTGCAATATTACGGTTTCTACGAGGCCCCGCCGACATGGGATTTGATGGGCGAGGATTCCAAATCAAGGAGTTTCGAAGTCAGGTATTTTAAGATAATTATTTTTGCTTATTTTGCATTTTCTGGATAGCTTTTGCAGAACTCTTTATAGAAAGTCTTTTTTTTCTTTTTTCTTGTTTCGTGTTGAGCTTTCGGACAGTAGTTTTGCATAGCATGTTTATATAATATGACAATAAAAAGTTTTTTTTTCAGATTTCCAATTCTGCCAACTTTTACAGGCCTTGCACCCTCAGCAACTCTTCCTTTTGCCCTCGAGTCAGAATGAGTACTTCTCTCTCCTATAGGACGAGCGGCGACATCGCTCTATATCTGTTGTGTGAGAATACAAGGTCATTCGATTCCAATCTGCACACACGGAATACAAAACTAAAGCCATGGGGAAGACAAATCAATCGCCTAATGTGGAGACATTAATAAATGTCTTCGATTTTATTCTGATCTTTCTTTCAGGCGTTTTCGTATTTAAGGTGAGTTCGCTTACACCCTGGGGCTAGTTCATTATCTTACAATGCGCCTCTCAGCTTTCTGATAAAGAACACGATGCCGTAAAAATATAAAAAAGCATCTTCTGGATCTTTTTTGTTCAACTTAAATGCGCCTACTTTCTTTTTTAAAAGTGCACTGGTTGAACGCATGCTCTTCAAAAGTCTCATCTTTCTAAACTGGAGAGTGGTGTGTTAATGATTACATTTTTTCCACTTTCGTCATCAGCATCAGAATACTATTTCATACTTTTTATCTGCAGGTGTTTAGGTATCATACTGTTATACAAGTAGGTCTCAGTTATGGGTAGGTGATAATGTTGTTGGATGAGGAGAGGGAGGAGGTGGAGGGGGAGAAAGAGAAGGAGGGGGGGTGGGATGACAATGTTGTTGTTGCTGCAAAAGATGATGATGATGATGATGATGATGATGATGATGATGATGATGATGATGATGA
>NW_004797483.1:463634-465103 GCF_000002075.1 Aplysia californica | reverse complement strand
GTATTCTCTCTCTCTCTCTCTCTCTCTCTCTCTCTCTCTCTCTCTCTCTCTCTCTCTCTCTCTCTCTCTCTCTCTCTCTCTCTCTTTCAGTAACCTGATCTACCCCAACCTTTTTTTTTCCTCTACGCCCCACCCCACCCTCCAAACTTTTGCATTTCCCTTAGTTCTGACCTCCTACTTCCCCTCAGCCCCCGGCTCCGCCCGTGGTCAAATTGGCGAGGACAAGCAATCGGGCACGAAGCGGATCAGGGGGGAAACTGGTGCCGTAATGGAAACGTTTTAGAGTGCCCGAGAGCGGCCACGGACTTTGATAAACAAGTTATCATCCAGACACCCACAGACGTCTCCGCCAATAGTCGGAGCACGGAAGAATGCTTGAACTAGTCAGAGAAGAAGAGGTTTTCCTTTCTCCTCCGCGTGGGAGCAGGTTGGAGGTTTAGGCGAACTATAGAGAATTCCAGGAAGTGGCTAAATTCTCAGAGATTTGCGTCACGATGAGCCTCGGGGTGAAGGCATCACGTCACTTCCGGGAGGCCCTACGCAACAGAGAGGCCTTCTCTAAATGTGAGTCTTTATTTCTATACAGACTGACTGAATTATTCAAGAAATGGGAAGACCGCATCGACAATCGGAAAGGCACTCTTGGAAAGAGTTCATTTGAACTCAAAGGGCCGGCTGCGATTATTCGTTACTTTGTCCACTTACCCCAGCCCCCACTTCACTTTTTTTCCTAAAACCCAAGAGGGCGAAACATTAAAAAAAGGCGATGAACTGTAATTGCCGTTTATTTATTTCTGAACGGAAATAGGTGTCAAAAGCATTAATTTGGAAAGTTCCATTTAACGTCGAGACTTGTGAAGGCAACCTTGATCCTACGAATATGGTTGCCTGTGTTTTGTGTACTTTTAATCTGTTTTAGGGGTTTTATTTTAAAAGTAAATCCTTTCGAAGAGGAAGCACTTGACCAAGTGGTGAGATTTAAGGTGAACAAGGGAAAGACATGTAAATATCACTCATGTACACCTCAGTACTGTTGTACAACTGGATTTTTTTGACCGCATAGTTTACTCGGCTGGTTTTACGCTGAACTCAGTTGTCTATGGTTCTGATTTGAATCTCCTAGGGGGGTGGGGGGGTGTTACGTGGATTGTTTGGGAAGTTTTCAAGGATCCTCACCTGTTTGGTTTGTCCTCTCAAATGTAGACTGTAAATTCGGAAGAGCTACTACTCAACAGAGTTTACAATATTGATTTGGGCGATGTACCTATTCCATATCACACCTGTACCAACCCAATGTTGAAAGTTTTGAAGATGTTGTACCTGCTAGAGATAATGTCTTGCACTTTTATGTCCGGGACAGGAAAGGAGGAGGGTGTGGTTCAGAGAATAGTGTTTGAAGTGAAGCGAAACTATGACCCTTGAGTCTTTTTTTTCTGTGAGTCATTCACTGATTATTAATCACCCCCCCC
>NW_004797483.1:461264-463526 GCF_000002075.1 Aplysia californica | reverse complement strand
GCCTCTAGAAAATCCCCCCAAAAACAAAAACCTAGATCGAGCGACAACTCTGTTGGCTGGCCAGAAGTGGCCGATACGACGCAGTCGTCAGACTCGCATCAGCTGATCAAAGTATCCAAAGGTCACTCAAGACGCTTGTTTACACATCCAGCTTTGTGTTCTTGCCCAGGATCGTTCGTCCTTGACATTAGGTGTACTACGTACACAGGGTACTCTCAACCCAGGTTTGCGGTCATGTTATTTCGTCGTTCGACCAACACACACTCAATTTCCTTGCCACATGGGGAGTCTATTCACGTGTTTGAGAAAGGAAGACCAAGGAACAAAAAGGTAAAATCCCTTGCCCGTTTGGGTATTGCCGGCGAAAGAATCCGCTCCATGTTTTCCGAAATGTTGAAACGAGAAGAAAACGTCGTCTGCCTTTTGCATCTGCTTCCACATGCTGGGGGACGCATTGTTGTTTGCTCGGTCCGCCATATTGAATCCATCTCTGCCTCTGATGGTGGTATTGAGTTGCGTTCGTTGCAGGGGGCGCCACGGTTCACGGTTTGGCGAGACTGCCTCGGAATAACAACCAGGGGCCCGACTTGAAAGGTTTTCCCACTCTCGCCCACCCAGTGTCTCTGTTTTCTATGCATATCGATCGGGCCGTCTTGAAAAGGTATACGGGGCGGAGGCGCGCGGAAAACCATAAATCTACAACCCCTCGTGTCTCTTGCAGGCCACTCGGGGCCGGAGTGGTCAATTATTTCAAATTGATTGGCCAGATATAGGAGGGGGACCCCCTCCTCTGGACCATTTCGAGAACAGATTTGCTTCAACCACAACTGAGATCTCTTAAGAACCTCCTTCCCGCCCCTCCCGCGCCCTCCCACACCCACACCCTCACACACTTGCCCATCACCACCACGCCACGACCACTGCACATTTTTTCAGAAAGATAATTACGTATTTTTTCCATGTTCCTGGCATCCCATGTGCACCAGTGCCACCATTAAGATGATCAAGACGTCGATTATCTCCCGTAAGATTTAATCATCATTGTTTATTCAATGTCTGTTATCCCTACTCGATTGGGAAAAACAGTGTTTAAATTATACGATTTGCGATTCCTTTTGATACAAAGAACAAGTAATAGAACACGGGATAGAAAAATGTTGTTCGTCTCTGCTTATGTCAATACTGAAAGATCCGGCAGAAAAACCCAATGTGTCAAGCTGAAGGAGATATTTTAGCGCAAAAAGAAAAAAAACTGTCTGTGCTTGAACAATATTGATACATTTTGTATCGATTTACTCAAAAAACCTGTTTAGATCTATTTGATTAATGAAATGTGTGTACATTTGCTTCCTCTTGCCCACATTCTCCCACTTGAATAAAAGCGCAAAAATATAATAATAGAAAAGTAAAGTACTACTTCAGCAGAAAATGATACAAGCTCCCCCCCAAAAACAGTGAAATTTTTCAAGCTTCAATTAAAAATACACTTGTACTGAGAAGATGAAAAGTGACTTCTTTTGTCGGTTCTAATGCTTTTATTTCTGACCTGTGTTTCTAAATAGGTCAAGCCAGTGTCATTATTTGAGTTGCCTTTTTCCCAATAGAGAAAAGTCGTTTACTAAACAGAATTAACATTTATTTACGAACTATAATTGAATGAATAATTAATAGAAAGAATGATATAGACTACAGTTTCGTTCTATACTTTGGCATATACCATATATAATGACATTTATGTAGCCCTCAACCCCGATAAAAGTACAGGTACTCAGCTCTATACATGTACCAAAATACTAGCACAAAAAAAAATAGCTATCCATAAACAGTACATTGTGTTATGACTTAAAATCTAGATTTACCTGTTGAATCTAAAATCAGAAATGACTTGATCTGATTTAGATAATTTTAGAATTACAGTCACGTCATGACCAGAGCATGAGGAGCAAAACAGAAATAAAACTGAAATTATACCTAAATAACATTTTCTTGCTCTCTCTCTCTCTCTCTCTCTCTCTCTCTCTCTCTCTCTCTCTCTCTCTCTCTCTCTCTCTCTCTAATTCTTCGTCTCGGGTTGGGAATCCATTACAGCTCCCTATATATAGAATATACATGCACCATTAGCTCACTCAGAATACAAAGAAACACACTGGCATGATGGCGGCCACTTGGTACGTAAGGAAAAAAAAATCCACAAAAGAAATACCTCCGTATAATCTATTATATAGATTGAAATAGAGAGAGGTTGGGCCTGGGTTGGGGAAG
>NW_004797483.1:459551-461164 GCF_000002075.1 Aplysia californica | reverse complement strand
TCTCTCTCTCTCTCTCTCTCACTCTCTCTCTCTCTCTCTCTCTCTTTTTTTTTTCCTCTCTTTCTCGCTCCCATTCGTTCTCAAAACCCGCTCAACTTGGTGCTATTTAGGGTTCTTTCGGGAAAGAGAGAACTAATTTTTTTTAAACCCAAAAACCCGTGAACTTGGTAAAATAATGTTGGGGGCGGAAGGGAAAGTTGCAACTCCGTTGGGTTCAGATGTGCCTACATTGCGTCATATCCAATTAGTAGCCTTGCTCCTCCTGCGAATCGAACTTACGGCTTTTGAAAGCTAGAAAGAAAAAAAACCCACCAAAGCATGACACCACAAGCGTAATTTATTCTGTTACTTTAGTTGTTGTTTTTTTCTGAACGTCAGTAAAAAACAAAGTTACTGCCCTTCCAAAGGCGAATCACTTGCTTCCCAAGAACTGAGAGGAAATCATTTTTGTGTTCCTGAGAAAAAAAATCTTGGATTTAAAAAAGAACACTTTCGTATTTTCTCGACTCGACTTTTTCCCTTTCTCGTCTGGTAGTGGTTTACAAGACCCTGCACTGAAGAGAGGCTTTGGGTGGGTCGAGATTGGGGGATATCAGTAGAAAATAGCATGGTCTGCTTTTTCTGGCGAAATTCTAATTGATTATGGAATGTATTACGCTTTCATTGACATAATATACGACATTTCGGAGGCTGGCTGCCTCGACATTGGCTGTCAGGCACAGTGCGGGCAGAATGGTGTAAAATATCATAGCAATCAAACAGAGATACTCAGTTAAATGCTTAAATCGCTTTGGAATTGAACTCATGCTCTTTCAAACAAACTTGATGTAGCTGCTTTTACACACCCGTTGACAGAACAATTTAGATCTTTCCGGAGGCGGGCTTCGACCAAGCTTGTCAGGGCAAGCCAGGGCTGAGAGAGTTACAGTGTCCCAGCAGAACGACAAAGATACTCTATAAGAATTCTCCCTCTGCAGGAAAGGAACTTAGGTCTTCTGCGTACGGCGGCAGAGCGCTTAACCGGTACATCATAGAAGCCAGGACAACTCGCGTCATGTAACGTTTGAAATACCCTGAAACACATATAACAATAAAAGGATCGAGAAAAAAGAATTAGGACCTTTCGGTGGTGCCCTCCAATCAATCACTCTTTCAGTATGACCAACAGATTAAATTATTTTTATATCCCATTTGCCTAAACGTGGAGTGTGTGTGAGTGTGTTTGTGTATGTGTGTGTGTGGGCGGGAGAGGGGCGGGGCACATCGACTCGAAAGCGGCAATGTAAGGCTGAGAAAAGAAAAAAAACGAAACAATAGAGACAGCAAGGAGACGAGATAGCAACGAAATAGAGTCTTTGATGTCTGTTTTGTGCAATTGTTAGTCTGTTTGCCATATTGAAAGCAGAAGATGTGAGTTCGATTCCCAATAAACTTGAGGAAATTATTGTACCAAATGTCCCTCTCTCCTTTCTCTTGCGCTCTCCTTCTCTCTCTCGACCTTTCTCTATCACAGTCTGTCTCACATCACCCAAATCCGCTCGCTCATTAGCCTCCCCCCCTCTCTACCTTCTCTGTCTCTCACCGTCTCTACTTTTCACTCCCCCCCCCTCACT
>NW_004797483.1:455903-457229 GCF_000002075.1 Aplysia californica | reverse complement strand
AGATAGATAGATAGATAGATAGATAGATAGATAGATAGATAGATAGATAGATAGACATCGGGTGCAACACATGCCTTCCATGTGTCAGCCAATGAGAACTAGAAACATGGTTGTAAAGCATCGATCCTTGTGAAATCAAGCGCTTCTCGAAATAATGAAATCGAAGAAACCAACATTTTTCTGCACGAAGGGAAATTTTGAAATGTATTTATTTATTTATTTATTTATTTATTTATTTATTTATTTATTTATTTATTGATTTATTTATTATTTATTTATTTTTTAATTGCTTATCTACTTATGTATATTATATTTATTTATTTATTTATTACAAAACACCTTTTATGTTCATTTAACGATACATGTCTGTTTGGATTTTACTAAAAAAAACGTTAATTAAAGGCACAAAAATGTAAATTTGCAGTTATCAAGGACTATCAAGCTTTGGGAGCTGTCAAATTTTAGCGGCAATTTTCTCATTAATCTTATCTCTAACACCAGGTGACCCCCTCCTATTATAGATGGAAATTTTATCTCATCATCAGAAAGACAAATGAACAAGCTTTAAGGTGATATCAATAACTGTGTATGCCCAGAAATTGACAAGCGCCTGATGTCATCGGGTCACGACATAATATAGCTGTACATCATCCGCAGTACTCTTGTCACCCTGTGCACACTGTCAATTTGATTCATTTGACTCGTTTGATTCAATCTGGGCCCCTCAGATTTTCCTTTATCGACAGGACAAAAAATTACCATTTTGGCACAATGATATCGATTTGCTTCACTACCTTGAATAGCAAACATGTTTGATTATGAAAGCCAAAGGCCAATTTAGTTGAATTCGGGCGTATTGTGAGCGCATCGCATCAAAACAGAAGCTTTTGTCGCATCCATGAAGGAAAATTTGACATAGTGGCAACTGAATCAAACGAATTAAGTTGACAGTGTGCACTCGGCATAAGTTGCGAGGGTGGCGTCTTTTGAAAGCGATAGCGAAGTCTTTGATCTTTGGCCAGCAAACTCGCCTCACCCTATGACTCCACAGCTAAACACTAACGGTTATGTGTGGGCATAATTCCTGCTCTTAGTTCTATTTAACACGAAATCCATTCACCGGATATGAAATAGTGCCGATGTTTGGACTATTGACTAGTGGTCTCGTGTTTCAGAGCAGAAGATCGATTCCGTAGAAAAAGCTACATAACTAAAATTGACACACGAATTTATTTCCGGCACTTTTTAAGTGGAGTGCTGCCCCTTGCCCCGCACGTGCGGACACACACACACACACACACACACACACACACACACACACACACA
>NW_004797483.1:452654-455427 GCF_000002075.1 Aplysia californica | reverse complement strand
AGAGAGAGAGAGAGGCTGCATAAATCCACCCCACAACTCTTTCTTACTCTCTCCCTACCAATATCTATCTGTTTACCTGTTTATCTATTATTCACCACTATCTTAATAAAATTATGACCGTTTATGGAAAATAACTAATGAATATAATGGTGATCACTCTTAACTCACGACCAATATTTGTACAGCTAGACTCTTAAGGATGTAAATACTATATCTCGAGCTGAATCCATGAATATTTTGTTGTTCCGGTTGAGAAGTAGGAAAACTCCCCAAGCGAACCAAATTCCAGCACATCCCATTGGGGATTCGAACAGAGATCTCACGCTTCGACGCTCCGCAGTTCAGGGACTGGAAGAGTTCAAAAGGCGAATAGAAGGCGCTGTTTCGGAAGATTCCAAGTGTTTTTGTTCTTGGTGTTTTTGTTCTTGGTGTTTTTGTTCTTGGTGTTCTTGTTGTTGCAGTTTCTCTTGCTGCTGGTTTGCTTTATTTTTGTTTTGTTTTTGCTTTTTGTTTGTTTGTTTGTTTGCTTGTTTCCTTAATTGTGTGTTTGTTGTTTTTGTTTTGTCCTTTACTCTCAACACCTGGGTACAGATGCAGCTACAGAAATCCTGTTGGGATCACCAGAAATTTATATAAAATTGAAGTTAAAAGTTTAACGTCCACAATTACACACTTATATTAAGTTCCAGAAGGACGTGTACCGGCATCTGCGGTGTAGCGGATAGGCACTTCACCGTCGCACACTGAAGACTTGAGTTCAATTCACGTTGTTTTTGTGTTTTTTTGGGGGGGTATCCAGTATTTCAGTCCTTCTGCTGGATGATGTATCCCTCGCAGCCCGGTTTGGTCCTAACAGGAGGAATCGAACCCCCCCCCCCTCTTAAATAACCTAAATTGTGTCGATGTGGGCGTAAAAACACTTGAATTAAAAAGTGAGTGGGCTGCTCCCACCTTACCTCTAAGGGACAACCCTTTCTGAGCGATATTATGTATATCCATCACAGAGAAGGAGATGCTCCCTCGAGATTGTGATCACAACATTTACAATGCATATTTTGACCTAATAGATTCCATTCAAGTATTACACCACCATGGGAGCATGCCCATGTGGACTTAAAGAATTTATTCCTTCGCAGATGTAGATAAATAGAACCACTGAAGTCTCGAGATATAATGCTATAGTGATAGTGGTCTTTAATTCAAAGGCAGGAGACACTTTCGTAGAGGATAAAGTTTGACTGTGGGGGGATACAATAGATAAAGGAATGAGGAAATGAACATGGCGTGTTTCTCACAGAATGGTGTAAAGAAAACAATCGAATAATTTCAAGAAGGTGATGCACACGGAAGAGGACAAGAGTACAGAAGCAGAAGCCAATTAGACGTTTTACTAGTCCAGAAACGTTTCAGAAACGATATAAAAGTCACTAAAACACTCATATCATTGCCTGGAAAATATTGTGAAAGTAACAATGTTCCAGCCATGTGTAATACAGATAGAATTGAGAACAAAACTTTTTAAAAGTCACAGTACCTACTCAAATTTCAAATAGATCTAGATTATAAAGTAAAAGCGTTATGTCCCCCCAGATCGCTTTACCTTGTACCCATGTAGCGCAAAAATCCGTAGAAATATAAGAAATTCCAGGCTTCAAAGTGAACGAAGAAAACATTAAAAGCATTAGATATTTTACTTGCAGATTAATAAAATGGTCATCAATTGCTACTAGTACTAGATAATATTTTGACAGAAATTGAACGTAAGAGATTATTCATTCTTAAATGGAAAAAAAACAACCAAAAACAACCCAGAAATTATGACATTATTTTTTAAAATACCCAGTGAATCCGTTGCAATTTCATTAGCAAAAGTAGACAGAAGAGACAAATTTTACTGTTTAGATGTCAAGGATGTAACTACATCGGAAGCTAATAAAAGTACCAAAGAAATAATACGAGGAATTCCAACATAGATAAGTGTTGTAATAAATTATTATGTTTATTTCCGAAAAATACAAACATCTCTAAGGCAACCCAAAATAAAAGTTATAAAAGCTAAGTATGAATGTTGTGAATTTCGTGGAAAGAAAAGAAATTAAATGAAACAATGTTGGGAAAAAACCCTCACGCAAATTGCTTACTAATAAAACTATATTCGGCAGAGGCAAAATCAGTTTCTGGGATACTTTAATCCAACTAAAGGCCTTGAACACCGGGAAATAAGAAGGCAAAATAGGCAACAGTGACCCTTGACGTCAAGCGTGAAAGTCGATTTTAACGTATTTTTAGAATGGACACCTCAGCTTGACCTCTTTCTCTAAAAGTACTCCATCGTGGTTTAACCACTCTATTTCACCTACCTTCAACACTCCATTTTCATGAAGTTTTCTGGGGCTGTTTTTATTTGTTCGCCCAACCCATCATTCTGTTTCATTGTTTGTATGGCCTTTGTCTCCATTGTCTCAATGTAAGCTTCGCTTATCTTATCTTTTGTGGTGCATTTTTTATTGTGCGAGTGTAAGCTTCGCCGATCAGGCCATTTCTGCGTTGAAACATAGCCTCTTCGAACTCTTCGATTCCGGTACATAAAATCAGAAATTTTTGGCGCGTAACTCGGAGAGAACGGCGCATGTGCTGTGCGCCACCATCCACGATATTGGCAGGCCGGCCTAGGGGTGCGAATGGGAGCAAAAAAAATCGAGAAGCAGTTGACAACATGCTTCGGAATTTGGAGTCAGCACGAAATTGGGTCCTATATTATAATGAAATGTTT
>NW_004797483.1:449818-451383 GCF_000002075.1 Aplysia californica | reverse complement strand
GGTAGTTCTTGGGGTGTAGTCTTTTTTGTTTGATTTGGGTTATTTTTTAAATATAATATCATTTTTATGACATTGCTTGTATTTTCTTCTGCTCTCTGTTCCCTTGTTCATTAATGTATTCACTGATTTGTCTGTAAGATTGCGGATATGCTGTCACCGGTGTTTCGAAATATCGGGTATTAGTAAATGTCTATCGATACTGGTTCAAAGAGAGGGGATTTGAGAATGCTGAGGGGGCCAGGGGATTGAGTAGAAGCAACACAAGTCTACAATTAACTGTCGGTGTCTTTCAAAAGTAAAGTAGCCGTGTTTCAAGTTCCTAGAACCATGAGTTATTAACTTCGTATGTCGTGAAGAATTATGACGACATAATAGAGAAATACTCATAATGTTGTTTGTATGCACAATTTATTTCTCCAAACGTGACTTTCTTTCCTCCACCAGACATATCCTGCGAGTGCAATGGTTAAATTCTTCATCTCTGCGCGCAAAAGACATGAGTTCGATCCCCGCATAGGGGAGTCTTGGCGCTCATATGACCATATGCAGTTGCGAGCGCCGTAAAACTTCTACTAAATCAAATAGGGGAGTCTGTTTTAAGACGTATTTCTTGTATTTTTCTGGGATAAGTTACTCCATTTTTTCGCGAAATGGCCCTTGGCAAACACGCCAAGATAACCAGCCTCCTAAATGATAATTATTACACCAGTGGTGGTGTTAAACATTCCTTATCGATCAACCTCCTGGATTATTTAGGACAACAATAGTGTCCGCTGTAGTAACAAACTCTTTTCAAAAAGTAAAGTTTTGAATAAAATACTGCATAACGGGTATTTTTTCGCTAGTACTTTGAATTCGATTTTAGCGATAACGAAATATTTAACAAATTCAAGCCATTCACAAAATGTTAAAAGGGGCGTTATTGCATAGGAACACATGGCACTCAAAGCTCAAACTCAACGTTGAAAAAGAGCAAGTGACCACGACAGCCCCTCCAGTAACAGTTTTACGACTCTTGTAACACAAAATAATGGACCATATAATAAGAGCAGAAAATGTTAGGTATACAAAAAAGAAGAAGGGGTAGAGATTAAAATCAGAATTATTTGATAGGAACGGAGTAGCGGACAACATCGGAGCACCCACCCGTTATTTGCACTGGTGAGTCGTTTCTGAATTCAGCCATTTATACCTCTTTACTCTAACTAGTGGGTAAAGTTAGTCTTTGACTCGTTTAAAAGCAATAGTTTTAAAAAAACGTGTGACTTTCGCCACCATTGCATTTCGAAAGTCGAAAGAAGCTAAATAACCGTTTTTGTGTAAAGTAAGAGATTCAGTTAGAAAGCTGTAAATGCATATGAACGTTCTGTGAACCGAGAGTGTGCAGTGGTACAACCGAGGCCATACAGGGCCAGTTCTCAGTCGTAGAACGGAGGTCATTTAGACCCAATGTCTCTGGTGAATCTGATAACATACAGGGCCAGAGCCTAGCAATAGATCTGAGAGCTAGTGTCTAGTAATAAATCTGAGGACAAACATAGCCAGTGTCCAGTAATACCCCCCCC
>NW_004797483.1:448517-449669 GCF_000002075.1 Aplysia californica | reverse complement strand
TAATGCACGGTAGAGTTGTAAATGGGCTGATGTATCAATGTCATGCTCATACTGTTCCGGAACAACATAGGGGGAACTGCTGCCTTTTCTTTCCTAATCCTTACTATCGTCATTTTCCCTATACTTTTGTATGTTTGTCACTCTCTTGTTAACTGCTATTTGCGGGGTGCCTTTTTAGTCGAAGCAGACTTTGTTCTGTTGAGGCTAGAGGGGTGAGCAGAGTAAGCCTGAATCCTGAATTTGGACTTCTCTGTTGACATCCACCCCTTGGTGCCCGTAATATGACCTTAAGAAGTTGCGAGGGCTGTAAAACCTTACTAAAACAAACAAACAAGTCTTGTAATAGATCAGAAGACACCATGAGCCAGTGTACAGTCTCCTGAAATAAATCTAAGGACATACAGGGTCAAAGTTCAGTGATATATCTGAGGACATGCCGAGGCAGTGTTCAGGGTTGAAAAATAAATCTAAGGACATAAAAGGCGAGTGTCTAGTGATAGATCCGAAGACATACAGCACAAGTGTTTAGTAATAGATCTGAGGACATACAGGCTAGTGTTAAGTAATGGGCCCGAGTACGTACATGGCCAGTGTATCATAATAGATCTGACTATATACAGTGCCAGAGTCCAGTGATAGATATGAGTACCTAAAGGGCAGTATCTAGAGGTAGGTTTGAGACTTGCAAGGCCAGTGTTTAGTAATAGATCTGACTACATACCGGGCCGGGTTTAGAAATAGAACTTAGGACACACAAGGAAGTGCCTAGTGGTAGATCTGAGGACATACATGGTCATTGTTCAGTAATGGATCTGAGGACATACGGAGCGAGTGCCTACAGGCAAATTGAGGACATACAAGGCCAGTGTCTAGTAATAGATATCCGAGGGTGTGCGCAGCCAGTGACCAGTGTCCAGTTGTAGACCTGAGGTCATAACCAGGCCAGCGTCCAGCTCGGAAAGACCAGAAATCTACTTACTGAGCACCGTTCTAGAGCCAATTGGATTTGCTGTCGCATTACTGAATGTTAGGACGTATGGGACTGTGTGTGATTGGGGGGGGGGATAGAATGATTTTGGGAGGTAAGGGGTGGGGTGGAAGGGAAGGAGGGGGAACATAGAAGGGGGTGAATGAGGTACGGGATCTGATGGT
>NW_004797483.1:445693-447423 GCF_000002075.1 Aplysia californica | reverse complement strand
TTATTATACTCATGAGACATTAACACAGCTTTATTCTCTTTTGTTCGTTCTACTGAAACATGTGCGATGCAGTCACTGGGGTTATACATGTTGCAAATGAAGTCGGTCTAGCGCCTGTGATGTTGTACGCCTGGATGAATGCTAGAAAACAAAAATAAAATATGGCGTTTGTGTGAGTTCTTGAGACTGACACTTCAAAGGGGATGCAAGATGGGTAGGTAGGTGTTTTATTCAGTGTTTATGGCCATTAGCCCACATACAAACAAAAAAACATACGTAATTTATAAAAAGAAAGAACTTCGTTGAAAACAGCACAGATAATAACTAAAACGTACTATTTATATCAGTTGTGTTGTGTGAGATACAATAACATACATGTACTCTGAAAGGCGCTTCTGAAACTGTAATGTTTCAAGGATTTTAAAACGTTCGACTAGAAGCTGTCGGAGATGGACATCGTCTGTAGGTTCTTTCCACAAAGCACGTATTAGGACAATTGAGCAAAACACGAAACGCACATATAGATATGTTTGCTCGCAGAAGAGATAATTAATTTTTCCTGTGTGCAAAAGATGGAAGAGTAAAGAAATGAACACCAGGACGATACATTTAGTGAAATAATAATATAAAGCATGCACTTATGAGAAAAGACTTATATCATAATTTGTTTGAATGTTAGAGGTGTTGAACCCCTATTGGTGGGTTTCGGACCTATCATTTTACTTTCCACTGGGAGACTGTAGCGTAAGGATCTACTGTGTGTTATACATGATGTAATTATTCCTGATCTGGAGGAAATGACGCAAGAGAGCGATTAACCAATAAGCTCCTATTTGGGATGTGCTTGGTCAATGAGACAAACGGTTGAAATACACTCAGCGAATCAGAAACAGTCTTCTAGTATCGGAGTCATAGCAGCCAGTTGGGTTGTTTTTTAATTGTGGGCGTTTTTGTTTGTTTGTTGTTGTTTTTTGGTTTGTTTGTACGTTTATTTGTTTGTTGGTTTGTTTGTTTGTTTGTTTGTTTGGGGGAAGGGAGCAGGGCTTTTGATACTCCACTGAAACATTGTGGAAGATAGCAGCACATTATCTTTCATATTTTGCTTTAAAATGCAGCATTGTTTGTTTGCTTGTTAATATATTTGTTTGTTTTTCCATTTACTATTCCTTCCTGGTTCTGTAATTTCTTGTAATGTACACGTGCGTGACATCAGTCAACACTAACAAACAATAATATCTTAAGCTTCAACCAGTGGCTCATAGGCAAATTAAATCAGACTGCTGATGGTTATTTATGAGTTCGTCCGATTACGCGCTGTGAATTAACCCTTGCATGATCACCAACTTATAGTAAGCTGCATGTGGATCTGATTCAATGTAAGCCACCACTGCCTTCCTTGAGAAGTCGGTTATGTTAGTCACACGTGCCAAGAACTGCTCATCCTCTCAATGTAAAGCTTACACCTGCACCGAAAGTCAGGTACTTCGCGATAAAACCTGATCTTCATGATTTTACCTCGTGTTTCAAACACGTTTTCGTTTTGTTCGTTGGAGTAGTGGGTAGATCCTGATAAGTGTGACTCTGTGTATATTGGTGCAGAATATATGTATGCGTGTGTGTGTGTGTTTGTGTGTGCGCGCGCGTGTGCATGTGCGTGTGTGTGTGTGTGTGTGTGTGTGTGCGTGTGTGAGTTCGTGTGTGCGTGCACGTGTGGGTGTGCGCGCGCGCGT
>NW_004797483.1:441277-443574 GCF_000002075.1 Aplysia californica | reverse complement strand
CCCAGTCCTTCTCCGGGATTCCACATAATCTAAATAGTGTCGATGTGCGAAAAGTAGGCTGAGAACAGAAAGGGGTCGGAATGTAAATGTGGTGTAGTCATAAAGCCGCTCGCCTCGTGCCCTATAATTGTTTGCTTTGGTGCCCACTAATTAGAATCTTTCAATTTAAAAAAAAATCAGTATAGTTAGTTTTTATGCTTTCTGATACTGGATAATTTTTTTCGACTCTTTATCAACTTTAAGCAGGAGTGCATCTCTATAATATGCATGAATTGTAGAATTTTACGCCCCTATTGACTCTATTAAGATCATAGGGAAGGCGGGCTTCGACCCTGCCAGCCAGGACCAACCCGGACTGATACAATATCCCAGTAGAAAGATGGAGATGCTCGATTTTAAAAAATCTCCCAACGCGGGAATTGAGCGTAACATATTTTTCAAAAGTAATTTGTCATGAATACAATAAGTAAGAACTGCGAATGTTCCAAAAGAACATCCCCAAACCTTACCGAAGAAAGAAAACACCATTAAAAAGTCCTTCAGCGGGACCTGTAGCGACATTTGCTTTAACGGCCGTATATTGCGGATATCTCTCCATTACAGGAGATACTCGTTTCATAGTATACAATCTTCGGGGGGAAATTACAGGTACAACTTCAGGTGAAGTAGGAATTTCTTTTTGTATCCTTCGAGGATTATTTATAAACGACAGTTTGGCTTACTGTCGAAGACGAAAAGTCATCGGCTTTCAAAATGACCTAAATTGTGTCTGGTAGTGCCTTAAATATTTAAAAACCTATGGTGAATATCATTTTTAAAATCACAAAAATACAGCTGTCTAAACTTTACTTTACCGCTTCGCTTTTTTATCTTCATCTGATCCATTTCGATATCACATTTAGTATCTTACGTATCAATGTGTAATCGGTTCAAATATTATCTTATTGGGAAGCACCTCTACTGGAAGCCACAGGACGTGAGCCCTATTGAAAGTGATCTTTACTGCTGCCTTCGTAATGTGCGAATGTTTATAGTTTGATTTCCTCAACATGGTTTTCTTGAATCTGGACTTTTGGAGGTGCTTCTTTTGCTGTCCTGACTACCCCCTTCGCTCTGTCCTATCGAAAATGGACATTCCCTCTACCAGGACAGTGCTACTGACTGAAGTGTCTTTAGGCCGTTCCCAAAGGGGGATATTAACATGTTCTTATGCTCAGTAGAATTGTAAATGGGCTGATTTATCAATGGCATGCTCATACTGTGCCGGAACAACAAAGGGGGATCTGCTGCTTTTTCTTTCCTCATCCTTACTATCGTCATTTTGCCTCTACTTCTTTTGTATGCTTGTGACTCTCTTGTGAAATGCTTTTTTCCGGGGTGCCTTGATAGTCGAAGCAGACTTTGTTCTGTTGGGGCTAGAGAGGTGAGCAGAGTAAGCCTGATTCCCCTTTGGGACTTCTCTGTTGACATCCACCCCTTTGTGCTCATATGACTTTAAGCAGTTGCTAGCGCGTAAAACCTTTCTAAAATTAAACTAACGGAGATGGACTTTGCATACAGAGATCCCATC
Organism: Aplysia californica; assembly: GCF_000002075.1. Taxonomy (NCBI): domain Eukaryota; kingdom Metazoa; phylum Mollusca; class Gastropoda; order Aplysiida; family Aplysiidae; genus Aplysia; species Aplysia californica. Next base: position 442,004 of record NW_004797483.1, on the reverse strand, counting down.
TCTTCCTTATTCCGACATCGTTTACATCTTACCCTAACCTTCAGAATACTCTAGTAGATTTTCACATTGACCTTTAAGATGCTGACCGTCCTTTCATGAAATGAATGACGATTCAAGTACCCAGGGAGTCCCATAGATATTATCACGTTTACTGAGAGCATGAAACTAACCCAGCAATTCTCACGAGCTTGAATTTGGTTATCCCGAGAGTTATTTCTCTTGGGGAAAACAGCGCTACGTTTAGCGGACATCCAGAGATGTAACCCTGAGGAGTATACTCTGTGGAATTCAACAAACGCAGTCGGACGTAGTCTAACGGGTAATGCCAGAAGAGAGACTGTTCCGAGTGGTCGTCGATTAGAAACAAATTCTGCAGAATCCATTTAAGAAATGGGGTGTTAAAGAAAAAGAAAGAAACTTGTTCAACGAAAACAAAGAATCAACATGATGTTAAAGAGAGTGTCAAAGTAATAATGTAACAACGCTCAGAATAATTTTCAAGGTTTTCTATTTTCTTCCGATTGTTACCGCTATCACTATTTTGTTTCTGATAGGATAAGATATGAGTCAGTGTGTTGGGATAGGGTATGGCGTGTTATATTAATCTGGAGTTGGATAAAAGTATTTCAACCTGTGGTAAGCTCAGTTCACATTGTGAGACATACGCATGCAAATGAATACGCGCAAACACACAGATACACACACACACACACACACACACTCTCTC
>NW_004797483.1:436641-440068 GCF_000002075.1 Aplysia californica | reverse complement strand
GGGGGGAGAAGGGATCTTTAATGAGCTCAACTTGCACACGGGACCTCCGAGATTTTTCGCCCTTGTCCAAGAAGACTTGGTGTAGATCTTTTCTACAGTAAGATCAGGTGTACTGCACTTGACTGCACTGCAAGGCTGATGTTTTGCCCTTCGAATTTGGCGACAAGGGTGCGCATGGTTCAAGGCTAAGTATTTATGGTGAGCCAAGAACGGCAGTAAAAAGGAGCCAAAGAGTAGCAGCAGAAAGATTGCCGAAAGAGTCAGGAGCCCAGAGGAGGGGGCAAAGGAGGTAACGTAGTGGGGTAGAAAGTGGAGATGAATATTGCTAGGGAGCAGGAAAAAAGGTGAAAGGAGACAATTTTTTAAGGAGAAAAATTCCCATCGCTATCCGGATTCGAACCCCGGACTTATTGAAGGAGAGGAGAACATCATAACCTCCAGGCCACGATAGCCCCCACCCACAACTTTAGCTAATTTTTAGTGGTTGAAGAAGGAGAAGAAGAGAAAAAGAATTTAAGAGACAGAGAGATGCGGAAAGTTTGTTTTTTTATTTTGCTGATTTGGACAAAAATAAAAAGGCGGAGCGGGAAAAAAAGGGGGGGGGGTGGATCACTTTCGATATCTGACCTAGTTGTTCTCCCGATTTTCTTATCTTCAGCGGCCCATCCTAATCAGTTGTCTGTATAGTCCTTAAAACGGTGTCCTAAACTTTCTCTGAATGATAAAACTAATTAATTTTTACAGCCCAAGAAGTTTGATATCCCTTCTAACATCAGATGATTGCTGTCCATCTCGTAAGGGGAACCCGTTTTATCGAGTGCCAGACAGTGAATCTGATTCTGTTTAACTGCTTATCCTTGCACATAGACGGACAAAAAGTAAAATTGGGTCCATTGACATGTATGTCGTATTAGAATTTCCTTGACCGCACACTCTGATGTAATTCCTATTCACTATATATGCCAATTTGAAGCCAATTGATGTGCAAGCAAAGATGGTACATAACACGATCTTTGGTGCAAGAAAAGATAGTACATAACAAGATGGTCCACTCAACCAAAAAAGTGTCCTCCGGAAGTCTGCTCTTTGCTTCAGATGGCGCTGCAGTCCAGTCCGTTTTTAATCTCTCTTTCGTTTCTCCAGAAGAAGAATAGGAATAGCACCTCCTTGCGTGCGCAGATCGACTGCTGTTCATCAGCTTTTCGGGTTCGTTCAGTGAAGAGTTTTAGGGGTTTTTTTTTATGACCTCTTCCTCTCATTCTGAAGTCAAATTAAGAAACAGTCGCCCCTTTCTCCGGAAGAGATTTTTTTGTAAGCGTCATCATCATCCAGTGCCAAATCTGCGACAGACACCGGCGATCATAGTTCTCCATTCATTCCTTTGCTCGGATGCTCTAAAAAAAAAAAAGCTACGTTTCCCTGATCTTTCCCTGTTACCCATTCGTTTAGGTTCCCTAAGTATGTTGTTCTGGTCCTACCCCTGCCTCGCTTGCCCTCAATTTCGCCAGTGAGAGCTAGATGTTCAAGACCCTTATGTCTATTCAGGTGTCCCAAAAACTGCTTTTGTCGTTTCCTGATTGTTTTCAACATTGAGCGTCCCTCGTGAGCTTCATCAAGCACTACCTTATTCGATTTCTTTTCCTTCCACGATACTCTTAGCAGTCTAATAAGAAACCACATTTCTGTTGCTTCTATTTTATTTTCACTGTCTTTAGTGAGTGTCCCTCATTCACAGCCCTGAACTTTCCTTTTGGTGTTCATTGAGATGTTTCTATTTTTCAGGATTGGGCTCATTTTATTAAAACTAGCCTAAGCCATTGTAATTCTCCGTTTTATTTCTGTGGAACATTTGACATCAGATGTTATCATATATCCTACTGTTGGACTTGCTTGATCTTTTCACCTTTGCTTTGCTGCTTTTTTTGGATACTACCGTGCATTCTGTTTTCTTTACATTGTACAATAATCCTTTTTGTCAGCGTAACCATTTTAAAAAAGCGTTCTTCCGAAATTTGAATTCTTATTTATAAAAAAAACTTGTCAGTTTCACTTTGATTTTTTTAACACAAGTAGGGTAACTCTGTTTGCAAAAAGGTGCGCATATATGCGAAGAGGGCGCCACCGAATTTTGAGGACACACTTTTAATTGGCTCAAAGTGAGGAGTGGACCCTCTTGTTATGTAGACTCTTTGGTGCAAGTGGGCACGGTGCCAAGCGCACTTGACTGCTCTGCAAGGCTGATGTTTTGCCCTTCAGATTTGGCGCCCATGGTGCGCAAGTTTCGCAGCTAAGTATTTGTGGTCAGCCAACAAGGGGGGCCATGACAGAACATGGTCTAGGATATTAAAATTTTAAGCTATGAGGGGACCTCTGGTCGGATGCGCGTCCAGACAATGATGGAAAATGTCGATTTATTTGTTTATTTGTATTAAATGCATGAGCATAGATGATAGGGGGATACCACCTCCCCCTCTGAACCGCAGAAGCAGACACACACACGCGTGCACGCGCAAACACACACACACACACACACACACACACACACACACACACACACACTTCTAAGGGCGAAGTCCTCAAGAACTATATAGTTCCAACCAACCTCTCCTTATAACTCACCCACCACCTCTTTCTCTCTTTCTCTCACATGCTCATTCTCTCTATCTATCTATCTATCTATCGATCTATCTATCTATTTATCTCTCTCTCGCTCTCTCTCTCTCTCTCTCTTTTTCTTTCTCTCTCCCCCCCCCCTCTCTCTCTCTCTCTCTCTCTCTCTCTCTCTCTCTCTCTCTCTCTCTCTCTTTCTTTCTTTCTCTTTCTTTCTTTCTTTCTTTCTCTCCCTTCTCCCCCTCGCTCTCTCACCTCACTTTGTGTTTCTTTCTTTCTCTCTAAGAAAACAACAATCATTCTTTTTACCAATTGCGACTGTAAGCGTTAACCCTATCGATCATCACATGTCAACGACGAGTACGTAAGCTCGTTCACTTTCATCTGTACCACGTGACTGAGATGCACCAGGTATAATGACCACTCAGCCAATCAAGGACGCTAATGTGTCTACACTCTGTAATCTTGCCTTTGACTGGCTCATTTATCCGGAATGTTCAAAGGGGGAAATCTTCCTTGACACTATTCTGCACCGGATAATAAGAGAGACTGAGAAACAGGGAGAGAGCTAGACAGAGAGAGGGGGGGAATAGAGGGTGGGGGGGGGGGGTAGGAGAGAAAGAATCCGACAGAAAAGCGTGGGAGAAAGAGAAAGGGAGGGTGTGGGATGAGAGAAAGAAAGAAAACAAGGAAAGAAAAAAAGAAAGTGAGACAGGCAGACAAACAGACAGACAGAGAGAGAGAGAGAGAGAGAGAGAGAGAGAGAGAGAGAGGGAGAGAGAGAGAGAGAGAGAGAGAGAGAGAGAGAGAGAGAGAG
>NW_004797483.1:433283-436541 GCF_000002075.1 Aplysia californica | reverse complement strand
AGGGAGAGAGAGAGAGAGAGAGAGAGATAGAGAGAGAGAGAGTGAGATTGTGTGTGAGAGAGATAGAGGGTGGAGAGAGATATAGAGAGGGAGAAAGAGAGAGAGAGAGAGAGAGAGAGAGAGAGAGAGAGAAGAGATCGATAAAGAGAGAGCAAGAAACCTTAAGAAAAACAGTGATAAGTCTTTTGGTTCAGAGAGTACAATTACTGCTTCAATAGTGGTGAAAAAACGTAAACATCTATAGGCAGATGTAATAATGGATTCCGCCCAATATTTCAGTCCTTTCTCCAAAACTATTGTACAGTTTTGACACCCCTTCCATCCCTATCAGGTTATTTAAGATGTAGTATCTCCTATTTTTCGTCAGTATCTGATAGGTTGGAGCTAAATACGGGAGAGTCTTAAACTTTCCCCAAAGCAACCCAAATTCGGAACGTTAGGGATACGAACTGATACTATATATAATCCGCTTAGTAGCCCAGGTTGATACCAATTGAGCTAACCGATCGCTCCTTCCTGGTACCTATTTCAGTATCTGTCCACTGGGTTGAAAATATTCCTTCCAAAAAGTCCTCTTTTCAGATTGCTAAATTCATAACAAGGACAATTTAAAGAAGCAATACTAACTTTCCAGCTCACGCTGTGGTAACGTTGTCTGCTATAAGCCTGGGTGCACGGTTTTCTTCCCTTTGTATTTCTATTTTGGAGAGTTCAAGTAAAGATAGTTCTTTGGAAAAATAAGCATACAGTGCAAAATATAGAACTTGGGAAACATTAGAATGCTGACAGCTCAAGAATATCTTGACAAGAAGGGAAAATATCTACGAACAATGTACAAACATTTTTTCAAACAAAATCATTTCTGGTTTTTTTTTAAAAATTGAAAATAAATAAAAGTTAAAAGAGAGAAAACCAAATTACAAAAAGAGAGAAAACCATAGATTGACGAGAAAAAAAACTGAAGACAAAAAGAGAGAAAAGTAAAAGTAAAAAGGTTTTTAAAAAAATCAAAGATAAAAAGAATGGAGCCCTAAAAGTGAGAAGTACGATTTATAAATTCTGATAACATTGAAAAAAACAACAAAAAAAAAACAACTAAGTGCAATCGAAACAATTTGCGTCATAAAGCTTACAGTATTGGATATTTATTGTCGGATTTTGTGCCTTTCCCACCAATGGTATAACGTAGAATTCGGGCCCGTCATACTTTTGCTCGGGGCGACACTCCAATTAAAACGCGGCGGAATCAAGCGCTCGCCAATTTCTGGGCATGTGGAGTTATTAGCATCACCTTAAAGCTTGTACTTTTTTCTTCCTTTCCATTAAAAAAAAATACCAATTTATATTGATTAGAGGTTGAGATGTTCACGATCGAAGCAAGTGGGGGTCGCCCGGTTTCAAAGGCGTGAAAATGCCCGCCAAAATTTGGCGAATTCCATATCTTCAGAATCTTTGGACACTGAAAATCTACATTTTTTTTTACTTTTAATCAACGTTTTTAAGTAAAACCTATACAGAAATGTGTTTTTAGATTAGCTTAAAAGGTGTTACGCCAAGAAACAAAAAATCAGCCAAAATTGGCAAACCGGCGGACAAATGCCATTTTCTTCTGTTTTATTATTTTGATGAGCGCCTGATTTCACCACGCTGCCTCACATTTTTAATATTCATTTTCTCCGCGCCTCGCATCACGCTACTGAACAATATGTCCTTGGTGTCCGCAAGTTCAGATTCGCTTTTATGAAATTTTGTCCCTCATCTGATATTAATATAAAAGCTTTTCTTTTGCAACGAAGTGAGTATGTCATCGGTAGTCATAATGATTAGCATTTTTGCTTATGACTCGGGAGAACGGGCTCGAGTCCCGGCAAGAAGGGTTGCTTTTGTCTTGACATTGAGAGAAGATAGAAAGACAGGGGCTGACTGAAAAAAGTGGATCAGAAAGGCGGACAGAGAGAAAGGGAAGTCATTTTATGAATACAATAATAAAGGAGAACGCATTTTTACTTAGTCAATAATCTATTTAGTACTAATTAACCATTTTCCAGGTCGTAGAGCAGGAATGTTCAAAGTACACATGAAGGGAAAATGAGAACAGTACACTCAGAAAGACACACATCTGATCAACGAGACACACTTCTGAGCAAACGGACACACTTCTGAGCCAACAGGCACACTTCTGAGCAAACAGACACACTTCTAAGGAGAAAGACAAAACAGTCAACAGATAAACAAGCACAAGGACATAACATCATAGTTCTTATTGTAACAAAAAAGCGAACAAATCCTTCACCCCCCCCCCCCAAAAAAAAGCAAAATCTGATGTCCGGAAGAAGAAGTAAGATTGTGGAAAGTACCTTTGTTATCTGCATCAATTCCTTTACTTATCTCGCAATCAGATCAGAGTTGAAGGTTGTCGTGCGAATGTCCCATAAACTTTGGACTTAGAAAGGACATGTGGAGACCCATGTGCTCATGCCTGGCAATCGTCTTAGCTCCCTGAACAGTAGCTATCTCCCCCGAGCTTATTGTACCTGGCGTCTCTCCCGCGCTGAGGACAAAAGAACGGAGGCCTCGACGTGATAAATAGTAGTACAGTCGGAATTGTATAAGATGGTCACACAAAGTGGCCGTCTTATACTGACAGCAGAAAATTGCGCATGTTTAAAAAAAAATCCTATTGTCAAAAAGTTCAAAGGAGCTTTCCAAAACAGGTTGGAAAATTGCGCAGGTATTTTCGGTATCGAGTATTTCTTAGGTTGAGCAGGTATTCGACACAGTACCGACTTGAAATTCTATAAGTATAAATTTAAGCAGTAGACCTCTTCAGTTAGCCAGTTATTTCATTTTATTGTATATATTTTTTCAACCTTTCTCTGTCATGAAAACCTCCATTTTAAGTCTCTTTTGGGGCGTGACTAAATTGAATCGGGCATACACATTTATACAACGCCGCTAATATATGTATTACTTATTTTCTGGTTCCTCTGAGACAAACTCACTGGGCTATTTAATAGCTAAAAAAGGTACCCCCTCTGACAAAGCTAAACAGTTTGAGGTCGGGATTCTGATTCGACTACAGACCACATCAAATCAATACCATACTCAAAAACTTCACAATTCACCACGCATAGGAAGAGCGGTCTATTGAGTAAGCCGTTGCCTAGCAGTGTAAAAACTTGCGCAATTTTCCTCCCGCTTACTCGTCATTATAATGAAAATGAAAACGCAAGGTCAGTGGGGAATGGGGGGGGGGGG
>NW_004797483.1:424668-432756 GCF_000002075.1 Aplysia californica | reverse complement strand
CTATCTATCTATCTATCTATCTATCTATCTATCTATCTATCTATCTATCTATCTACCTATCTATCTATCTATCATTTTTAAAATAACAAAGCTTGCAAAAGAAAAGATTACTTAAATTGCTACTATTTCAGTCCACCGAGTACATCTTTCGCAAAAGGCCTTGTATTGTGAGAATCGACACAATTGTCAAACTGTATAAAAGTAGGTGAGTTCTAGCCCATTATGTCATGTGATCGAAATATAAACGACAAAAACTTGATAAACAAACAGATTTTATGCAAATGGTGTATTTCGTCTCTTCGGCGTTTTTAGCGGTAATGGATTATTGTAACTTGGACGCGTTTAGCAGATACCACACCTTCTAAAGCAGCTTGTTGATTTAAAACTCATCATTTAACACTTAGAAAACACACCACATAGTACGGCCGACAGTTCCCACAGCGGTGCGCCAGGAATACTGGACCGGCAATATTATCATATTTTTTCCCCCTTCCTTCCATGTCATCCAAAAATTATGGAAAATGAAACGGGGAAAGTTTATGCAAATTTAGATTGTGAAAATTTAAGTACACATGATCGGTTATATATTGCGCACATGTTGAAACACATTTTGTGTTTTCATTTTGTTTTCTGTGTCTATAGAAAGGTGGAACAAAATGTAACTGGATTTTTAGGTTTTTCCTGAAAGTACACAAATTGTGCCAGTCTTGTGGAAGAGGAAACTGACGAAAACAAAAGCCTCTTACGTCATCACATGCAAACGACTTTCATTGATTACTCTGCAACGGTTTTTATTTGGTCTCAACTTTTCTGAGGTCACCTCACGTACGCCGGCAATTGTGCTTATATTTTAAAGCACGTTTTCAAAAGTTTCAAGGTTGCTAAAATTGTTGGGAAATGTTTGCCATGTCTTCATTGAAATGAATTCGGTTAAACAGCAAAGAGTGGGCGTCACGTTTTGTTTCAGACATCAAAAGCAATCACGTAGACATTTTAAAGTTATCGAGAACACAGTGCTGCTCATGGTTCGCCAATGTAAGGGCTGGACAAACTTCCATCCAAAACCAACCGCGTACATCTCAGCCAAAATGTCTAAAATTAGCAAATTGTTTGAAAAGATAATTGACGAAACTATCCTAAATGTCCGTTATCAAACTGTTGGTGAAATCCCAAGCATTGTTTGACTTTTTTGTAGCGCATGTTGAAGCATCTTAACTTGTATTGCGAAGAGTTGCAGCAAAATGGATGCCCTGTTCGCTGACAGAAGACCAAGAACAGCACCGATAAAAAATATTCATGGGCACCAAGATGGACTCCCACATACACATACGTAAACAAAAAGACTAATAACGCGTTTCATTCAAACAAAGCAACGCCTAGGAGGATCCCGTTATAAATCTAGAAAATAGAGATTCCCGTGAAGTCACCGACCCTTTAACTTTGACACACCCTAAACGATCCCCACCCACGCGAAAATCTACCTAGTTTACAGCTTTAGATATCACCAGCACAGAACATAAACCTAGATAGTCGAGAGGTGAGTGAACTCTGTCACTCGAACATGTCAATCAACATCATTTTTATGATCACTATAAAAAGGGAGATCATCTGGGTATGACCTTGAGCTTTTCAAAACATAGACTTTACGAGTTCTGACGATGTAAACAGCTTTAAAAAGTGTGTGTTTGGTGAGTTTTTAGCTTCGGGTCTCCCAAAAGCAGCGTCGTTCGTAGCTGATTCGTCCTGAGACTGAAAGGCAGGATCTGCTGCATTGTGAGCATACACGCCTTGGATATGCAAGATGTACCTTGACTGCCTGTTCCTTTCGTCTTTGTCTTTTTCATTGGATAGTTGTCCTCTATGAATCGTCTTTAAATGTCTCACGCATGTTTGCACAATTGTGTTACATTTATCACGATCTTGGGCAAACCTTTCCCAGTTCCTTGGGCCAATGTTGCAAAGCTCCACCGTGTCTGAAGCAGCCCTGAAAACGTAACTTTAATACATTCCTATACTTTGCTTCCATTCCCTTCCCTTCAGACATTTTTTCAAACAGTACTGGTTTTGGTAGGCGACTGCCATCTATTCTACGCAAATGGCCCAGCTATCGAAGCCTTCTTTAGCTAATGATTGGCATAATCGAAAAGCGAGCTGGTAAAATTTAAGACTTCACTGTTTGTCACATTTTAGTGATGTATCGTGTTCATGATCTTCCTAAGACTAAGACATCTCATATGGAAGCTGCTGGGTTTCTTTATTTGCTTTCTGAATGCTATCCCCGTTTCTGGTCCATATATAAGTGTGTTGCGGGCTTACAGACGGTGTCAATCAAGATGTTTGTTTTTGTCTTAAGCTTCTTGTTCTTCCGGGCTTCTTTTGTTAGTCTGCCAAACGCTTTCACTGGTTTTCAGATTTGGATGTTTATTTCCTCATTCGGGGAAAGAGAATAGGTGGTTCTGGAGCCAAGGTGAGTAAACTTATAAATAGTGTCTACTTCCGCATCCGTTTATATGGATTGCAGATAGCAGGCTGGTGCCTTGGCGGTCTTTTGGATACTCATTGTAATAGAGAACGTTTAACAAACTTTGGTCGCGCTGTTTATCAGTTTTTGGGGAATCATTTCATCACATAATTATGCAACGAGAGCGGCGTCATCAAGAAGCACTAGTTGTCTCAACATGAACGACTTCACACTTTCCTCCTTGCCGTTGAGCCGCGAGAAGTTGAACAAAGAGCACAATTGTCTCTGTTATGGAGAAAGATGCCTTGAAATTATGCTTAAAACAACACAGTGCAGGGCGGAAAACAATTCCAAACAACGTGTTTCCAGAACTCAGCCATATTTTACTCTACTCTTGACATCAAAGCAGTTGTTAGATATGAAGAGTCACAACAACCCTAACTCTAGAACAGGTTGTTACACTCTAGTGACCCTCTATGTATGTGTATGAGTTTGTCGATTCGTTGTTGCAATTCTTTGTCACTATTTGATTTGTTGGATTGTTATTATGCACTTTAATATTTTACGCCTTTGGAAGACACTTTTACCAAAATGAGAGATAAACTCGTATTTTCTCTTGTTGTTAGTTCTTTAGATTTTTTTGCGGGGGTGGGGATTGGGGGGGGGGAGGTTGCTTCTTCATCGTTTGTAGACTATTTCAACAGGTTCTTTGGACCAAAACAACAGCTTTCGCCATTTGATGTTTAAACCTTTCTGTGCTGAGGTGTTTCTATTTACTAGTGAACAGACGAACACAAGTGAATATTACACGTCTACGCAGCGATCCAGAAAATGGTACTTGACCAGTTGTTATAATTGCAAATATAGATGAACAAGAAGATCTTTTCCACTGTAAATATACCGATATATATTTTCCATCGCCATTCAATGTAATTATATTGATAGGATGTACTCGGGCACACTATGTGTAAATGTGTATTAAAAACAACAACTGCCGTATAGGTGTTATTGAATAGGGCAACGCGCCTTTTAACGTGATAAGGTTGTTTAAGAGGTGGGACCTCCTAATGTAAAGTTCATTTCCTATAGGACCGATCCAAAACTCTCTGAAACAACCGAAGTCCAGAACGCCCCAAACACCCCCACCCCCAAACAAACCCATACAGAAAACAGGTGCATGCACGTTCCAGTAACATGCCATATAGTGCATCCCTATGGTCATCTTCTTAAAGGTTAACAAAACATTCTTTACTCCAAGGATAGAAACTCGAGAGCTTTTTTGACCGCGTGAGAAAGCCAATGCAAGTGGAGGAAAACAGCATCAAGTGACGATTTTGTCCGAAAATAACACCTTTCTCCGCTTAATGTATCTTATATTGTGCACCCGATTTAGCACACGGTGACACATTTTTATACCCCAGAACGGACACATATCGGTCGTGTTGGAGGGCGTTCAAGACATGCGAATGACCACTTCTATGGCGCACAAATGAAATCTGCAACACGTCAAGTTCAAACAACAAGAAGGTTTCAATTTTATTCTTAGAGACGAACGAAACCTTCAGCAAAGCTTGCAAGAGAATTTTAAAGAATTTTTTTGCTGTTTGTTTTCATCTCGAAGCTCTAAGTCCAGCTATGTGCAAAGTGGGCAACTTCGCGGGCAGACCACTTCACTACAGGCAGAGGGGAGAAGATTCCAGAAAGGCTGAGAAAAATAAAACACCCACATATGATTCGAACTTTAAAATTCCATGTGTGAGCGTAGTGTTACAAAAAGTTAGAAATGGGAGCCACGTTTTTATCCAGATGTTTTTGCACCCTCATCAACACAATTTACATCTTTTAAGCGGTAGGTTTCAACCCTGCCTGCCAGGCCCATCCTTGAATTGCTGGGAGGGATACAAACGTCGCAGTAGAAAGACCGAGATCCTTGAGGAAAATTCTCCCCTGTGAAAACTGGAAAAAGCTCGTGTGCATGGGACGGCCAAGCATCTAACCGTTACACAACAGAGGTTATTATGCCAACCTAAAGTACAGTGCTTTGAAAAGATGGTGAAAAAAGCAGATATTTTGGTGTATTATATAATACGTCAATAGTGTGTGTATATAACAGATACATCAGTCTACGAGCATTCTCTCTGCACATTGAACTCAGTTTACTTCCAGAATGAACTGGGAAAGGTCAGGATACTGATAAAGTGATAATAAGACCGAAAAAATACCAGAAAAAATGTCTAATGTAAGATGATAAGCCGAGAAGCACACATCTCACGCTTGAAATAAAATAGACAGAACTGGGTCTCCAAGCATCTACTTCACACTTTTACAGGACCCGTTCCGCCTTAAAGCCCCGTCCATACTCTGACTATAACTTCCACTCACTGCACGACTGCGAAATGTGATGTCACTTATAGGTGAAGAGAGACAAACGATCAAAAAGTGCCTCATTTACATTCTTGAAGCCCTGCTACAAGGGCTGGTGTATGAGGGTCTTAAGGGACAAGTCACCCCCCCCCCCACCCCCCCCCCCCCAAAAAAAAGAAAGAAAACAACTGCAAAAAAAAAACCCATAGACTTGTCATAAATTTTAGAGATTGTTAATATTATCGGAAATTTGTGTGTATATAAGCCTGCGTTAAGTGAATTCAACACATTCACGAATTTGATTACATTAAATGTTCCCACCTCCGTCCGATCTGCCATGTATGAGACGCAGACGCCAGTGCCACACTTACAAACAATGTTTTAAAGCTAGCTTTGCTCTGTAAAGTGCTGTCCGCTAAATGTATTATTATAAGAAATTTCACTCTCCTTTTTCCGTTTTTTTTTCTCAATTTTTTGGGGGTAATTTTTTAGAGGAAAGGGTGGGGTGGGGGGGGGGGGGGGGCTGAGAAGAGCAATTACTCGGCCGGTCTGTTACATCTTTTGACATTTATTCATTGTTTTTGTTACGTGTATTTCCAAATTTGGTAGCACAGCGTTTTTCAAATATACTTTCGTAGACCGCTTTCAGAGTAAGACTTTTCGTTTCGTTTCTTATTTCAGGATTTTAAAAGGTCGACTGGAAGTCGACCACAAAATGTAGCTGCACAGCATCCTCTCTGGCACAGCCCAGATTTGAGTCTCGAGACCAAATAAACAAGGGAGCTGAACTATGTCTTACTGTCAGATGAAAATGTCTTATTTTCTTCCGTTACCGGACAAAACGTGGGCTCCAGCCCAAACAAGTTTATTACAGACCTTGGTTGTTCTGATGTGGTTCAGCTGAGATTCATGAGCGATTCTGGAATCAATGTTCTGTGTATACTTATACGATGCCTTCAGAGTTTTGAAGGGTCACGGAATGAGTTCCAGAAAATAGGCTCATTTCCATTAAATCCATACCAGATAGGTCAAACGTGACTCTGTTGGGTATAGATGAATCGATCTAGTTTCTGTGGGTCAAGTGGAATTCGGCTGGACAGAACATAGTTTTCAAGATAACGGATATGCGACGACAGGTAGTAGAAATTTGTAAAGTCTTTAACGCGATGGTGAATATACCTTTTATTGTATGTAGGGTCCTTCTAGTACTCAAATCTTTGCTCCTTTCAACTAAAAGAGTGGCAGATAAGTGGAATTTGAACTTTGGCCAAGGCTACTATTTATTGATGGTCCAGTTTGGCGTACCCTTCATTCTTTTGATAATGTACACCCAAGTTCGAATGAGTGCGCATTATAAGATCATGGAAACATGACATATACCTGTTTCATACCTAAGGGTGTGTTTTTTTTAGCCCACTCCCAGACAAGTCCAAATCTATGTCCCCTGCTGACCCCCCCCCCCTCCCCCTTCCTATTTTTTCCCGTATTCCCCTCTCACAAAAACTGATAAAACAAAACAGAAAAAAATACCTTGGTCGCGATTATTACAATTTTTAAAGAGCATAAGAGAAACAACACGACACGGTAATATTTCGCCGACTCCCACCCAATAGGGAATAGCCCGCTTACGCCATAAAGTACGGTATTCTCTTCTCTGAGCCCGCGTGGGTGAACCCTGACGCTCTCAGCGCCACACACCAAATACCGTCCTGTTGTGAGGGGACACGCCCTAGAACAACACCCTCTCGAACACCTACACAGAAGTGACAATTAAAGGTTAAGGGATGGCGAAACTAAAACAAAAATAAAACAACCTAATTGCACTCAAACGCTTTTCCCCCCAAATCACCCTTAAGAAAATAGCCCGTAGTCAAAATCGATACTACACAGACTTTGTCATTGTTTTATTATTGTATAATTTTAACGCTTTTCTCAACACTGCAAGATTACATTAAGAGGCAGGATCTCCGATTGCAAAGTCCATCTCCGATGTGACAGAGCCAAATGGGCGGAGAGTTTAGCCCCCCCCCCCCCCCCCAAAAAAAAATTCTTTTTAAATTAAAAAATAAAAATAAATAAATAAAAATAAATAAAAATAAAACCCCGTCCCCTTGGGAATTTGAACCAGCACCATCCGCTAGGTAGTCCAGCATGATAATAACTGAGCCATGGGTGTGCTCTAAAATTGAAGATAAAGGAACTTAAAATCTTGGTTCTATTCAGTATGTGAGCTAAATAGTTTTCATCTCATTTACACATGTGTCAATACGGGTTCATCAACAGTGATTTGATTGGAATCAAAATAATTGATTTGCTTGTGATTTTTTAAATTTTTACGCCCCCATTCGACACAATTTACATCATACAGGAGGTAGGCTTCGACCCTGCCCGAGAGAGCCAACCAAGGCTGGGGGGGGGGGCATTTAACATCCCAGCAGAAAGACCAAGACACTCGTTAAAAATCCTCCCCATACAGTACCTATACTCACACTCATGTCTTCTGCTTTTGTACAACATGTTAAAATGGCGTTTATGAATGAGCGGTCGCACGCAGGAGATAGGAAAATTTGTATCGAGCATTTCAGTCTTTCTGCTGGGATCTATCCCTCTCAGTCCCGGTTCGCCTTGACAGGCAAGGTCGGAAGCCCGCCTCCTAAATGATCTTAATTGTGGCGATGGGGCCGTAAAAGCACGTGCTTTCGTCAAAGTTGTTAAATCTGTATGTGAACATTAAGTGAGCATTACACGCTCAGTCGTTTTGTTGGGGATTTTTGTTCAGGAACCTGTCCCCTGGAGTTGTGGTGTCATGGTCTCAGTAAGACGAAGTACATCTAGATGGTGAGGTCATTGTGTGCTGGGGAAGAATAAGGCTAGATCCACACCGGCGTCGGGTCCGACGGTCAGACCTGACCCGACGATTTTTTGCCGGCTGTGGGTCTGACAACATCAGTAAATAGTAGAAAATGGCATGTAGCAGGAGGAGAAAGTTGTTGTTCTTGTTGTGGTTATGAAGGGGAGAGGGGGGTCTCTCGTGGTCTAGGGGTTACGTTGTTTGCCTCTCATTCAATAGGTCCCGGGCTCGAAACTTGACAGCGACGGAAAATTGTCTTCTTTAAAATTTTCTCCTTTTACCTCCTTTCCTGCTCTCATGTTCTGTCGTCTGCTTTCGCCTTGTTGTTGTTGCAGTTGTTGTTTTTGCTATTATGATTATGATTATGATTATGATTATGATTATGATTATGATTATGATGATGATTATTATT
>NW_004797483.1:422371-424568 GCF_000002075.1 Aplysia californica | reverse complement strand
AAAAGTTCCAAAAACGGTGTAAGATTATATTTGAACAGCCCCTACCCAAGCACTCAAGATGAGGCTATAACTAACTCTATATATCACATTTTTCACTCAAGGGAATTTCATGAGAGATAGACTATCACATCTATTGCTTTCAGCTGAGCCAGAAACTATTGATTTTCAGTTTCAAGACAACGGACAACTTTGTTTTTATCGTGATTCAATTATTTTAAAAAACCACCCTGGACCACATTATTATTTACCAGGTCGGCTCGCGCGCCACACTGTTAATTACGGGATCGACTCGTCTTTCTACGGTACACTACAGGGGTCGATGTCTCGGAAGTAGGCCTTATCATTAATTGTCTATTCCTGACAAGTATCTAATAACAATCTTCGAAACTTTAACTCTTTAAGAATGGTGGGTCCTTCTTTCCTATCAATCATCTATCGTCCTGGTCTCTACTCCTTCTTTTTGGTTTTACTTCTTTTTTTACTCAATCTAATCTTTGGCACTTATAATTATGACCTCGTTGCGCTGCAAGTGACGTAAAACTCTTACTAAAATTTAAACTAAAAAACAATACTCAGTGTCCTTTGGGGATCGATAAACCGATTGGCAACCAATCACCCGATTGGCGGCCTGAAAACAGGGGCTGTGAGTCGGGCGATCGGTGTGTGCCACGATGGTCGCTTTTCACCCTCAATCTGGCTAGCCCCGCCCCCGCCTACCGAACCGAACCGAACCGAACTGATCGTGCCAATGAGCACCTGGTATGTAATTTCACAATATTATGATCTCAGATCTCGGTGAACGCATGGCCACTGACACTTGATCTCAGGATGTGGAATTGTGATCTGGGCTGTGAAGTCAGGCTTCACAGATTGAACCAGTGATCGCTCTGGTCCTGCGAGGTGTTGTCAGAAAGTTATGTTATTATACTCCCTCACTATCATATACTATACACTCACGGAAAAGAAAATGTGCTTAAAAATCAAATAATATTGTACTTGCAAACCAATTTTCCTTTAAAAATCCATTCGTATTTTACACGACACACACATGAAAGAAAAGGTCTTGAGGGTAGATTATTTTTTATTAAAATGTTCACTTCTGCACAAAAATATCCACCTAAAGTTGAGCCTCTCAATTTCCATGTTCACAATGATAGAAGTCGAGCGTTAGGAATGCTGCAGGGTAAAAGCGCACAGCAAGATATAGTTCAGAGGCTCAACGCCCACAGAAACAACATTGGACGTTTGTAGGCACGAATCAGGGCGTCTAGAATGATGGATGATAGACCTAGAAGTGGAAGGCCTCGGATCACAACGCCGAGACAAAACCGACACATTCGTCGCGTTCTTCTCCACAATAGATTGCTTCCTGCATCACTGCGGCACGTAATGTCCCTGGATAAAGTCCAATCTCAGCGAGAACTGACCAGCCGCAAACGTCAGATGAATTTTTTTGAGCTACAGTTGGAACGAATTTAGCACCAGAATCCCACGGTAGTCTATCTAATAACTTACCATTTCCATGCTTCGACGGTGACAGTCAGTCATCAGTGTGACAAGTGGCCACACGCAGTACAGATTTTGTGAATTTGGAAATAGGGGGTTCAACTTGTGACTTACATTTTTTTTGTGCAAAGTTGAACACTGATTAAAATAATTTACCCTCATTACTTCATGATGTGTGTGTCATCATCTAGAAAATAAATGAATTTTCTAAGTAAAAGTGATTTGCAAATACAATATTCGATTTTTATGCACACTTTCATTTTTCCTTGAGTATACTGACCACATTTAAAAACCAACACTTAGGTAATTAATTGGCCGGTTTATCTTAATTAAACGTTCCTAACATTTTCTCAAATCGTCTTTTAATCTTATGTTGAACCATTAACTGATATACATGTAATGGTCAATCGCCGTACAACGTAATTCCTCATTTGTCTGTGTGTTTCCTACAGACCAATGGTCACACACAAAGGTCAGATTGGAGTGACCTCCTGTCCCTACAAGAGACACAGGTCCTCACTAAAACGACAGGAATCTCATTGTAAAAGACAACAGCAATTAATGTCTGCAGGGACGTCTTCCACTATAGTCAATACGGAGCTTTTGGTCATGTTTGTTGTTGTTGCTGTTGTTGTTGTTGATGATGATGATGATGATGATGATGATGATGATGATGATGATGATGATGATG
>NW_004797483.1:419445-421621 GCF_000002075.1 Aplysia californica | reverse complement strand
AAAAGTTCCAAAAACGGTGTAAGATTATATTTGAACAGCCCCTACCCAAGCACTCAAGATGAGGCTAAAACTAACTCTATATATCACATTTTTCACTCAAGGGAATTTCATGAGAGATAGACTATCACATCTATTGCTTTCAGCTGAGCCAGAAACTATTGATTTTCAGTTTCAAGACAACGGACAACTTTGTTTTTATCGTGATTCAATTATTTTAAAAAACCACCCTGGACCACATTATTATTTACCAGGTCGGCTCGCGCGCCACACTGTTAATTACGGGATCGACTCGTCTTTCTACGGTACACTACAGGGGTCGATGTCTCGGAAGTAGGCCTAATCATTAATTGTCTGTTCCTGACAAGTATCTAATAACAATCTTCGAAACTTTAACTCTTTAAGAATGGTGGGTCCTTCTTTCCTATCAAACATCTATCGTCCTGGTCTCTACTCCTTCTTTTTGGTTTTACTTCTTTTTTTACTCAATCTAATCTTTGGCACTTATAATTATGACCTCGTTGCGCTGCAAGTGACGTAAAACTCTTACTAAAATTTAAACTAAAAAACAATACTCAGTGTCCTTTGGGGATCGATAAACCGATTGGCAACCAATCACCCGATTGGCGGCCTGAAAACAGGGGCTGTGAGTCGGGCGATCGGTGTGTGCCACGATGGTCGCTTTTCACCCTCAATCTGGCTAGCCCCGCCCCCGCCTACCGAACCGAACCGAACCGAACTGATCGTGCCAATGAGCACCTGGTATAATAGTCACAGCACAGACGTCAGTATCATGGAAGTTATCATAATAATTATCATCGCCTGTTCCTGACGAGTGTCATGTCTCACCCTAAGAACAGTCTTCGAAACTTTAACTCTTTAACTTTATGGATGGTTGCTCCTTCTTTCTTTCCAGCCAAACATCTATCGTCCCGATTTCTCCTTCCGTTGTTGTTTTTGTTGTTGTTGTTGTTGTTGTTTGTATGTTACTCTCTTGTAACGCCTCTTATCTTTGGCACCTATTGGACCTTATTGTGTTGCTAGTGCCGAAAACTTTTACTAAAGCTAAAACTAAAAACTAAAAGAAGCGGCCACCCATGTCTGACTACCAGCTGCCAGACCAGAGGCAATGTTGCGGCGCATTTTGAACCGTCCTACACAAACAACAAAGTAGAAAACTTGAATTTTCATTGTTCACGGTATGCATTTTGTCGCCTGAATTTGAAGCGAAAAATAATCTGTAGGAATAGAGAAGTCCTGCTTTTTTTTTTTTTAAGTTCCCCTAACATTGCGTCTGCTAGATACAGTTGGTCCTGCTCTAAGGCCATCTGTTTAAGACAATCACCTGTACAAACGGCCACTTTCCATTTTCCTCCCATAACGTTCATTACACTCTATAATGACACTGTGTAAGAAAGGCATCTATCAAATACCGAGCGCCCATTGCGGATGAGATCGGATAGGGTCAATCGCCCGAGTCGTCGCATGAAAACAAACGCGTTTGTTTATGAGGCGACAAGTCAGGCACGATCTGATTGTGCTATGATAGCCGCTTTGTGCCCTCAATCTGGCTAGCAAACCGTCCCGATCCGACGCAATCCCTCAATGGGCACCCCATATGAAAACAAACGCGTTTGCTTTTGAGGCGACGAGTCGGACGCGATCTGATTGTGCCACGATAGCCGCTTAAGGCCCTAAATCTGACTAGCTAACCGACGGTACACTACCCGACCCGACCTGATCCCCCAATGTGCACCTTGTATAAGACGGCCACTTTTTCCGCGACAATGAGTGTCCAGAATAGGCGTCCTCAGCGAATTAACCTCAATAACATCCTAGTCACTACACTTCCGAGCACAGCACACAGATAAAAGTAATTTATTCGTGGAATTACGGCAGAATTCAGTTACAGATTCATTAAAATAAGGACATCATACACCAACGGCAAATGCTAAAGGCCGAGTTTACGACTTCATTTCATTCTCGTGAGAATTGTTTGGTCGAGTTATTTCAACTCAAATTACCGGCAGTTGCCGGAATGTGTTTCCTTCGTAGCCGCTATTTGTCTCTATTTGTCTCTATTTGTCTTTGTCTCCTCCACGTCTCTCTCTCTCTCTCTCTATCTTTCTCTCTCTCTCTCTATCTCTCTCTATCGCTCTCTCTCTCGCTCTCTCTCGCT
>NW_004797483.1:416446-417503 GCF_000002075.1 Aplysia californica | reverse complement strand
AAAATACATGAGCAAATAGACAAAAGAAGACATTATGAATAAACAGATAAAATACATGAGCAAACAGACAACAGGAGACATGAGCAAACAGACAAAAAAGACCAAAACAAACAGACAAACGAATACATAAATAAACAAGCAGACGAAACAAGACATGGACAAACAAACAAAAGAAGACAAGAACAAACAGAATAATGAACAAACTGACAAAAGAATACAATATGGGCACTCAAAAAAGACGTGAGCAGACAGACGAACTAAATGTATCTGAGGCTAGAAAGGAGATGAGACGACATAAATTCTGTATCTACAACAAACAAAAAAAAAAGTTTTACTTTTGTTTTTTTACCCAAGTTCCCACACAAATTATTTTATGAAAGAGACGGGTCTCCACACGTAAAAGGATCTTAAATCGAACATTATCAGGGCCTCAAAAGTTCAGGCAGGTTCAGGAGGTTTCCTAATAAAACTGAAGCTTATAACGGTGTAAAACATGCCTTTTGAGACAAAAGTGGCAACTATTTGCTTTTTAAAAGTCACTACCCTCTGCTCTATAATCCTTTCAAAAATCACTTTAGGGTACCGAAACGCTTACGTACGTTTTTGGACATTGTTCGGGAAATATCCAGGAAATATAATAATCCCAGTTTCCATAATTACACCTAAAAAAGACAATTCTTAGATTCTCCACCAGCCCTTAAGAAAACTCTAGAAGAATGCGCACTTTTGTTCTAAAGGATTTTTTTAAAGATACAGACCAGATGCACAAAAAACAAATTCCGAAGATTCTCACTTAAGAAGATTGCCTTCTAGAGAGAGGTGCATGACTGTAATCATTGCACTTTCCTATATTCTACCCGAAGTATATCTGTTGAAATGTATTCGTTTTTGGGGCTGCTCGGTAACTTGCCTTCTGTGTAGATACGTAGCCAATCTCTCTCCATCGTCGTGTCCTGTTCTTCATGTATCGGATTGTGGACATTGATCGTTTTTTCTTTTGAGGGTTTTTTTATGTGTGGTTTTTTTGGGTGTTTTTTGTGTTTGTTTTTTTTTTTTG
>NW_004797483.1:397930-411078 GCF_000002075.1 Aplysia californica | reverse complement strand
ATTTTATTATATAATGTTTTAATTACATGTACTATGATTCCTGAATCGGGAAGTTAGTCTAACGAGGAGCTCCCTCAGTCTGCTGGGATTCTGCAGGCCTATCCCACTCAGCCCTGGCTGGCTCTGACAGGCAATGTTGTAGCAGCCCGCCTCCTACATAACCTAAATTGTGTCGATGAGGGCCTAATCATAAACAAACATCATTTACATTCTCGTTGCGTAGTGGGTTTGGCGAAGAATTGCTCATCGCTGTCACATGAAAACTGTCACTCTAGGGGAAATAATCTTGAAAATTATATACTTTCGTACTAGGTTGCTGCCCTTGAACAATAAAAATAATTTGTACAATCCAGTGGAGTCTTGTCTTTTGTACTACTACACATCATTATCATGCAGGCTAAAACTGAGTTAACAGATGACACTGCCTCGTGCTAGCACTGTATACGAACGTCATACTTGCAGAGTAATATTTTTTGTTATTCTTCATTTATCTTTAGAATAATAATTTTTTTTAAAGCACCAACTACCGGACCCTGCACCACAGTAGAAACTAAAAATGGTATGGAAATATGCAAACACGTCAAATTTTGCGCGGTTCTTGGGAGACAGAGGACCTTCTGCACCAGCAGGACCAGAAGGTGGAAAGACATGGAATAATGTCACGCAGCTAGCCCAAGATAGGAGAAAACTTGAAAACGTTTGTTAGTGGCCTATACCGTGGTTCTAGGTGAGAAGGGTAATGACGATGATGACGATGATGATGATGATGAAGATGATGATGACGATGATGATGATGATGATGATGATGATGATGATGATGATGAAGATGATGACGAGTACTGACGAGTCTTTTTCTTAACCAACAAAGGAACTCTCAGAAAAAATTTTAAGGCAAAAATAAACCAAATATTTATTACAGTCAGGATTATTTAACATACAAAGATGCTCAGTGCATAAAGGGAATGCCGGGTGACATAAATGCATATATTAAAACATTAATAACTACAAAGAAACAGAAAAGGAAAGTTAAAAAAAAAACACAGCCTTCTACACATATTGACTACAAATATAACAATAACAATAGTGCTCTCTATCTTGGCACATAAGACGTTTAACAAAATTACTTCAATAAATAAAAGACCTGGTTGTATTTTGGCAAAACTAACGGATTACCACAGAAAAAAAGATGTTGAAAGTATTGTACAGTTGAAAGTGTAAGTTCTATTATAATTTAGCTGGTTTCCATGCTCCAAAATCAGAAGCTTGTGGCTAAGAATACTACAAATATCTAAATGGAATGGTGAACTATATGTCTCAGTCATGCACAGCGTCAACAGACAAAACAAAATATAATAATAAATATATCTATCTCGTCATCCGCTTATCTAAATGTTGTACTTCCAGGGAACTTGATTTTGAAAAAAACTCACCAATAGAAAGGTTTTACATTTTACATGGGTGACAGGAGATGGAAAAACAATCCGTCCGGATTAAAGCACATTCAAGAGAACTTTTCATTTTGAAATAAAAGTAAAATAGAATAAAATTTATTTTCGGGGCAGAGTGTAGGGCTTCCTCTGATGTCAAAAAGTTGTCACAATGTACAAAACAACTCGTACTCTGAGGGTATGATGTAAACGTGTATTTCACTATACCCCGGCCTACAACAAGCCCCAATATCCTCGGAATTCTTTTCACCTTTTTCATAAAAGTATTAATAGCATATCGTTCAGTACAACAAAAAATGAAAAAAACCTACAACAAATATTTCTAAGGAATTAATTTACCATCTCGTCTTTAGAATTCAATATGAGAAAACCATTTAGAGAGAGAATATTTTGCTTCATTGAGATGGTGCTAACGGAACCCAGTGTACTCTCAAACCCCGACCATCTGAGGCAATCTATAGAGCAGCTATAGATGTAACTCAAAGTGAACAACTGACATGGAAGAAAGGAGGACAAGCGCCACGACTTCATAGGCTGTAAGTCTTCTTTTCTTCGTTAAGGTTGTACGTCCGACAATTATACAAAGCTTTCTGAAGCCAACATGAAAATCCTGTCCAAACATCTTATTCATCATACGTTAGTACAGCAAAACCAAATGAGAGCTTTTCTCAAAAGCAAATCAACCATTAAAAAATAGAATCACAGTTTAAGAGTAAAATATATTGTACATGTACCCATAAACAAAGCCATGAAAACAACATTTTAAAAAATACTTCTGTATTAGAGACGTTTAAAGCCTGACTATTTTGTAGGTTAAAAAAAACCCTTGGCAGCGCGGATCTAGAACTTTTCTAAAACCAGCTTTCAAAGTGTATACTGGTAAGCTTAAAAAGCAGCTTGATCATTGGAAAAAATTTGCTTACCATAAAAAGAGAAAGAATATATTTTCATATTGCACATACTTAAAACATTTTGAAGCAAAGACGAAATTTGGCCACTTCCATTTCATAATTTGTGCAAACAGCTCACTCCATTGTCATGAGCTTAAGTACTGGTGAATTTTCACTATACTTGAAAACCGACTATGAAACTGACAAAATTGGTACTCAAAACTCAACACCACAGCCACATTCGACTTATCTAATTACAAATATTTATGGGAATACACCCCACTACTGATTTCAGTCTATCAGAACCAAAAAGAATATAACTCATTAATGCTGCACTAAACTGTCTTCTCCTTCTCAGGAGAAAGGATTTTTAGTCTTTGCCAGTGGTCCATTTTCAGCAATCAAAAAAGATCCTCATTCCGCTGCCCTCCTATTATGCAAGCTCATTCTCTCAACAATCTCCTTCCATATACTTTTTTATTATAGAAAAGATGGCTTTTCTACTGCTTGAGTCTGAAGAGCAGAACCCATGATATGAACAGAAATTTACTTTTTTTTTTCACAAACATATTATCTTGGAGCTTTATTCATAGTAAGTGGAGAAGAAAGAACTTTACTTTTAGCAGCTGCAGAAAAAGCCTAACTTAAAGACTTTTAAAGATTTAAAACTTTCCTACACAGAACACATACAACCAATGCAAAGTTGGATAAATCACCACAGCAAGTAAAATAGAAATGCCTCATTGTTAAAGATTACTTATTACAACTACAAATCATGCCTACTACAGCTGTGCATTGAATTTGAGTTAATCCCTTACTGACACATGTAATCACAAGGAATAAATCCTTTACCATAATCCCACCCGTTTCCCCATCCCACTTCCAAGTATAGACAGAATAGTCATTTCACTTCAGTTTGCCAGACTTTTAACCTTCCTTAGAACTACTCTTTTTGAAATACTTGAAAAATTTCTATCAAACTAAACACAATGTGCTTCATACATAAATTATGCAGAAGTTATTAAATGACTTTTTTTCGTTTAACAACTTTGAAAACATCTGAAATATTTGGGGACTAGAAAATAATGATTATATGAATCAGCTGTTTCATCAGTGTCAAGATTGCTCTGGGTACAAGATATTACATAAACACAACTAGGAAATTTATTATAAAATTACTGAAAATGTCACAAACATCTAGGGGAAACAGAGAGAGAGAGAGAGAGAGAGAGAGAGAGAGAGAGAGAGAGAGAGAGAGAGAGAGAGAAAGAGAGAGAGAGAGAGAGAGAGAGAGAGAGAGAGAGAGAGAGAGAGAGAGAGAGAGAGAGAGAGAAAGAGAGGGATCAGGCTGTATTTTTAAAGAGTGGATTACAAGTGTGATTAAATAGTTTGTTTTATTTTTGCTTTAGTTGTGGACAAGATAAAATGTCAAGAGCCACATTTAGGCTGAGTGCTGGATAAATCATTTTCCATATTTTTTTATTATTGTTATTATCATTATCAGCACTATTATTATCAACATAACATTATAGGATGCAATTTTACTACCAAAATCATTATAATTATCATTATTATTATTGTTATTATATTATTATTATCATTATTATTATACTTTCCATGTACAATCACAAATACAGGGGTTAAAAAAAAAGCAAGAAGCAATAACTGAAAATATTGGAAAAAGTGAGGAACTTCAAGATTTTCAGTCAATGACACTCTTGACCTGTTCCGCACGACTCTTGAGGAACCCGGTGTGGCAACTAAAAACCAGCTCGCAAGTGGACGTAAGAAAGGTACGGTCATAACCTGACACTGACCACAGATTTCGCCCGAGTAAATCAATCGTTTAATTAGTTCATACACAATCTAATTTTTGTAAAGTCACTGTCAGATTCTGGCTGGCAGATCTTGGTCTCGTTTTCCCCAAGAATCTGCTGTGTAATAGATAAGCTCGTTTTCCCTGGACGCAAAG
This sequence comes from Aplysia californica, assembly GCF_000002075.1. Lineage (NCBI taxonomy): Eukaryota > Metazoa > Mollusca > Gastropoda > Aplysiida > Aplysiidae > Aplysia > Aplysia californica. The sequence continues at coordinate 406,768 of NW_004797483.1, read as the reverse complement.
GACTAGAGTTTGATTTCCTCAAGTGGGAGGTATCTCGTTTAAAGTCTGAGAGTTTCTGCTGGGACGTAGCATGATCCCACACTGCCCATGATGGAAAATGTCAATGGGGAGTAAAGCAATTACAACAAGAGTGCGATCTGTTATCCTGGTGTGTAAAGCAAGATGTCTATGTACAATTTAATTGTTAATTAAAATGTTTGCATTTAAAAATTTCAAAAATACAAAAGTCTGCTGGGGAAAAAATTTAAACTATGACATAATATTCTCATCATGTTCTCACTTTAGTTTCAGGTTTCGAGAAATACACAGCCACACAAAGGTGTTCCTCCATTACTGGATGAAACAGTGGGAACCACAAGATATGAGAGGAAAAACCCTTCACACATCCTCCCATGTAGCAGAAAAACATGTCCGAGAGGTCAAAAAATAGCGCCCGCCTAAAAGACCACAAAAATAAACCTTAAAAAATTACGCCAATCAACACTGACACAGAATATTCTATTGAAATAAAAGATTGGACTTAGGCTGTATATGGGGTGGGAAACATTCAAATGAAGTTTCCTTGATTTAAAATACCTCTTGATAGACGATGATAATTTGACAACATGAGCACTACCATTCTCAGGGAACTGAAGGCTCTTTGACTTTGATAGTGTAGCCTTGCATTTGTGATCGCATTCAAATTTTGTTTTAACCCATGGTGTGCTCATAATATGCAATTTTGATTAGAAATGTCACGATATGTGTTTGAAACATCTATGAATCATGTTGTCTGAGCAATCTTAATGTGTGTCACTAGTTTGAAAAACTGAAAATTAAAATTTTGAAAACTAAACAAAAGAGCACAAAAACAGACAGCCTGTGAATTAAGCACCAAACTTGAAATCAAAAGAGGACAGAAACGATTTTACCCTAACCTTGCTGGTCAAAGACGTCAATACATCAAGAAGACTCCACAAAATTTAGCAAAAGCCAACAATGGCACATATAGAGTCAATTCGGCTGAAAAAATAATACATAACATTTCATCAGTTATGCAAAAACCAAGTACTTTTCTTGCAAGAACAGTTTACTGCTAACAGCAAAGATGTTTCACATTACAGAATTTTCTCTTGGGAAATCAGTGCAGTCAGACCTAGGGTCACAAAAAGATAAATCTTTAAACTACTCTGGGACTGTGTTATGGTTTGATAGATGTTCAACAAAAAACCCAATCAAATACATAAGTAAGAAATAATCATTGACGCTTATGACTTGAAAGTCAGGAAAATAAATCTTACAGCTAATCTTCATCTACGTTCTCCTAAAAAAAAATAATCAGCAAAATGTGCTCAGCAGCAGCGCTTCACGGGGAACAAAGTCAGCTTCTTGCAAGAGGTGTATTTGGGGTGGGAAACATTCAAATGAGCAAAATCTTGAATATCTTCAATACAGTTTACTGTGTCACAAGGTGACTGACAAAAGGAACAAGTTCAATTAACATATGAAAAGTATCTGTTAAGGCGAGATGGATCCTGTAAATTGCATGCAAATATGAAATCGGGTGTAGCGTAGCAGCAAAGATTTGTCATAATCTGTCCCCAAGACAAGACGCAACCAATTACTATAATAAAAATCGAATGAAAAATCAGTGAGCTCTCTTATAATGCTCAGTTCATGCTATAATGACATTACCCTGTTCATGGTAACAGGAGCAACATATCTTGAAGGAACATCACAAGCAGAATGACCTCCTGTTTGGAACTTTTGCCTTACTGCCTATATTGCTATTCTCATAAGCAAAAGTACTGCTCAATTATGGAGTATAATGGAAGTAAAATACCACCACAGCACCAGAATCCAAATTTTAAAAATTGTAAAATCTTTATCTGTATCCAGGCTGCAAGCCAAATTCTATAACTTGAATTTCTTTGTCAGAGAACTCATCTTAAGCCCTTTCTGCAGTGTACATAAACTAGTCAATAAAAGTTAAGGAACGCACTGTAAAAACAGTGATATATTTGCATGCATTCTTTCGAGGTTTTACTTTTACTCGTAAAACTAGATATTGGGGAAATGTTACTTTATGACTAATGGGCTTGTACACACAAGGGTTAGAAATGCACGTGACTCCTGTGCGCTGAGCTGGGGAGGGGACAAAAAGGTTCAATGTCTTACATCAGGCAATTTCTGTCGAAGAAGCATGTAGAGCAACATATCTTGAAGGAACATCACAAGCAGAATGACCTCCTGTTTGGAACTTTTGCCTTACTGCCTATATTGCTATTCTCATAAGCAAAAGTACTGCTCAATTATGGAGTATAATGGAAGTAAAATACCACCACAGCACCAGAATCCAAATTTTAAAAATTGTAAAATCTTTATCTGTATCCAGGCTGCAAGCCAAATTCTATAACTTGAATTTCTTTGTCAGAGAACTCATCTTAAGCCCTTTCTGCAGTGTACATATTTGTCAAATCTTTACTGCTACAATGAAGTTTTTCCACCTTTAACTCTTTGAACCCCATCTGACGCTGGGAGCGTCCAGTACTAGTGACAACTGTTTCGTTTTATTTAGTGCTAGTTGTTGCTTGTTTCGCACGAACCAAGTTTTTTAGTAATGACTAAGCCTTTGTTTCCGTTATTTAGAAGTTGGAGGCAAGTTTTTGGGGTTGTAACAAGACATAATGCACTAGGTTTTGGTGACTGCAGAAAAAAACTCCCAGAAACGGTGGAAAAAACTCAGGGCTTAAAGAGTTAATTCTCTCAGTTCCAGAATTTTGGATACAGTAAGTGCTAGGATAGTCTTTCAAATTCAGATCACTTTGTACTTTGAAAATAAAGAGGCTTTCCCACTACAAAAAAGTGAAATTTTCTGAACACACGTTTCCTACATTTTAAAGCTAAACGACTGTTTCCGAAGGTGGTAACTTTTCCCTTACAAAGTAAATAACAAGCAAAGAGCACTCACTGCCTCATAACTTTCAGCACACCATACGGCAACCTGGAGCCCTTCGAGTGAGAGCCTCCATCCCTGAATTTGTCCTTAAAATATTTTTTTTAAAGCGAGAATCTAAAAATCAAAAGCTGTTGTTGAAATTTAACACCCTGCTGGATATAATTTCCCTCGTACAACAACAAGTAGAGAGGATGTATTCTACATCTACAAATGAAGGAAACTAGTTCAAATCCCCCTCAGATTCAAACTCCAAACTTAAGCGCAGAAGACAAAGCCTGTAAACCCTACTAACACCACGGCGGTCAGCTCAACTAACAGGTCTCGATTGAAAGACTCACAGTTCTGGAAGGCCAGTATGGCAGGGTGGGATATCCTAATGTGAAAACCTGCACTACAACAGGTCCCGCCTGCTTTGTTTATGTGAGGTCAATCAGCAGACAGCAGACAAACCACAGGTAGCACCGGGGAATGAACAAAGCCAGTAACCCCTCTCCTCCTTTGCTTCTTCAACCCCAGACTAATTCTTACTCCTAAAAACAATTAAAATCAAAGCCGTGCACCTCTTTTACCATAATAATTCTTTCCTCTCAACTCAAGTGACACTAAATAATTTTTAGGCTAGAGTTGCGCCTCTTTGAGTTACTTAAGTGTTTCATTGTTCAAATCCTGATTGTATTGAGGATCCAGTAGACCTTTTTCTACGACATAGTAAAAGCAGCAGCACATCAACATCATAGGGGTCACTCAGTGCTGGAAGAAGCAAGGCAGACACAAAGAAAGAAATGGAGAGATAGTAAAATAGTAAAGAACCAACCAGCAGAGCCCTCCGACCACGCACATGAAAAAATTGAACAGGAATTACATCATCATATCGATATCAATATCATCCACATAATGGCCGTGTCGGAAAACATTACCAGAGGCACCATGAACACATCACAAAGAGAAATAGTGCTTTTGCTTTGCTACACAAAATTGCATACAAGAGAAACCAAGACGATGGTATAACGAACAGAGCAAACCACCAGTCTGCATTACAAAGTTATACATTCAAACTGTTGAAGAAGATTGACATATCGGTCAAAGCAGAGAAGTTGCAACAAACAAATAAAAAATACATTGTCAACAGTAAAAAATAAAATAGGCCTTTGTCTTGCAAGAATGAAATTTTTTTCAAAACCGTTAATGATTTGTCGATATACAAAGATGCTGCAAGCATACACCAGCAGACGTTATGAGCAAATCAAAATAATTTTTGTAAAAATGACAAACATGCCATCTGCCTCTTCACACCTTTACAATTTGCCATTAAAAAATACACGCAACATAATGTGCCTTGGCACTTTCAAATTTTCATCTGAAAACAACAAAATCACTTGTCGGGTCATTAAAAAATAAGGAAAATACTTCAATAAAACAGAAGATTTCTACAAGAGAACACAAGATAAAAAAGAAACAATATACACAAAATGAACTTGCAACAGATTATAACAAAACGAAAAATATTTGTTCTTACTGAACTGTGACCTTTGACTTTCACTTTGGAAGCTGTAACTGCTCTCCGCATTCCCACCCCAACTCCTGTGTGACACAACCAGTCAACACAAGCCACAATTCACCAGAGACAAAGGAGGGAAATATAGCCTTATCTACACCCCACATATTACCCAGCTTATTCAATGACCAGTCAGTTCAAAATATACATTTGGTTTTACATAAGAGTTGTCCGACAATTGATCAATGGATATATGTTGCCAAACAGAAAATAAGAGCCACTGGTAATATAGAAAAGTTCTGAATCACTGCAAAATAAATTTCTCAGAAGAATGAATACAGATGTCTTTTCTTTCATTTTTAATTTTCTTGACGTCATCAAACAGATTGGTAGTTTTCACAACAGTGAATTACAGTACTCCTAGCCACTTTACATAAATCCAAACGTGTCCGAATCTCCATACATTTTATCAAGCCACCAAGTTTGACTGGCTGAACAACATATCAAAAGTCTCATCACCTTTCCATATTTGTTCAGCTCAAATTTTCTTAAAACAAAAATAGAGATTATATGATATCTTTGCAATCAGCTATTGACCATGACATCCACTGTTCTTAAAAACATTAATTTCTTTTACTTAAACAAACAAAACTTAAATGGGAAAAAAAAAAAAAAAGAAAGAAAAAGAAAGTCTCTAAATCACTCCCGTCTGTGAATATTCACACAACCAGCACATACAGGCCAGAAGCACACACATCGTAAGCACAGTTGGCATGGCCTCGAAAGGTGTGTTGTCATATTATTTGGTCTTCGTGCTCTCTGGAGCAGATGCGCTTCGCTTCATCGGGCAACCTGGAGGAGGGGGAAAATGTAAGCATGAGCCACAGAAACAACCATTTTTGAAAGACAGATGTTGTGATGACAACTGATGCAGTACAAAAAATGTCTGATCAACATCTGCCTCCAAGTGTTTGACCTGTAGGACATAGACCTACCAACCTTTGAAAAGCAGAAACATGAATCTGAGACCTCACAATTTAAGACTTCAGATAAAAATTGAAAGTTGACAACAACAAAAAGGGAAGTTGCACAGTATGAAGCCTATGCCAGTCTCAATGTGGACACATGCAAGTTGTATGTTGTGGATACATAAATTTCTTCAACTAGAATTATTCTGGCCGTACGCAGTTATGTGGCTGGAAATAAGCACGACCTTCTAGGTTGTAGTATATGTGAGGTGTGCTGACAAAATGAGTTACTTCTCGCAATCCACAAATGGAGACATTGGCCAAAAATAGACACTAGGGTCAAATTTGTAGATTTTCTATTCGTGCCATATTCTTTAAGTATAACATGCCTTTTATTATTTCATACGGACTTATAAATTGTAAAAACTCCCCCTATACATATATAAGCATGATGTACTGTTTCCATAAATAAGGCTTGAATCCGAGAAGTAACTCATTTTGTCAGCACGCTTCACATATGGTGCTCTTCAAGTTCATCTCCAATAGGACCTAACCAAGTGGTCAGACAACTGTAAGTCTCAGGTTTTCCAACTTCTTCAAAACACAATCTGGGACGGCAAAGTCATTCATCAGATTAGATTACATAACAACAAAAACAATCTCATCACGTGAGAATGGGTTTTGGTGTGGCGTTCGTGATAAAGCTCTCAAACTCCTGATTGCCAAAAGAGGAAATTCAGGGTAGTCCAAGGACATTTGAGACAGTTCGTAATCAAGATAGTTCTAAAGTGCCCTGCTGGGGACTCTAATCAGGTTAACCCTTACCTCAATCCAGAATGACATCGACTGACCTAACTGCATAATCCATGTGAATCTAAGAGAGTTTGAGTTTGAGTGTAGAGAAGCACATCAACACAATAACGGTCATTTAGTACGCGAAGAAGCTAGACGGACAGACAGACAAAAACAAAGGAGGGAAAGAAAAGAAATAGTAGAATCTACCAGGGGCACCCCTCAACCACCCACTTAAGAGCTTTTATTTTTCTCTCACATTTCAAATGTACACATGACATGAATTAATTTTGAGATCGTTTCTCTTCCTCACCTTTCGAGATCCCCGACAGCTGGTGGATAGCCTTGTTGTCATAGACCTCTACCTTGTCGCCGGCCACCATGCCGTTGTTGATCATGGCCAATGCCATCACCTTGACGGGTGTGGTGACAGCCGTCGGGAAGAAGTAGGACACTGGACGGAGCAGGGTGCGCAAGGTCGCCTCCATGGGGCGGCTCTCCTGGCGGTCGACCATCAAGAGTCTGGCGTAGATATTGTAAATGTTATCTATTGTCAATGCTTTACGATCCCACCAACACAATTTAGATCAGAGCTTGTCAACCTTTTTACAGCCACCACCCACTTTTGCCACCTGCAAGAAGTTTAAAAATCTTCTTGCCACCCACCTTTATGCAGATACATAAATGATCCCCATCGCCCACCAAAATTACCAAATTGCACACAGTTGGCGAGCACTGATTTACAAATAGATCCTTTAAGAGGCAGGCTGCTTCCACCCTGCCTGCCATGGCCAACCTGGAGTGAGTGGGATACCACATCCAAGTAGACAGATGGAGATACTCTGTTAAAAATAAACTTCCCATTTTGAAACTGAGCTCGTGTCTTTCTTTAGCATGCTGCAGTGAAGGAACTAACAACTAAACGGCAAACACCGGGAGGAGACTGGTAGACAGACGAACAAGTAAATCTGACAGATATTTTTCAACACCATCAAATTATTTAAGAGAAGTGACTTTTGAAATAAACGTTATCTCCAATAGGACTGAATTGTATAGGTAGAGAGCCTTAAAAACCCCTGTAACATGCTAGTTTCAAGAATACTCCTGTCAAGAATCCAACAAAGATCTGCACCAAAGCCCAATATGATACCAACAGAGAAGGGGGAGGGAGGGGGGGAGGGACCCCAAGAGAAGAGGACCACCTTGTCATGGTACCCAAAGACACACATAAAGAACCACTATCTGGACATAAAGTGGGCCTATAAATAACTTTCATGTTCTGTAGCTTTTCATTGGTTAACACTCAACTGGTCATAAGTCAAATCGCTTCTCTTTTAGCCCAAAGTCTAAGATTATACAAATCATTTAAAAGGGGCATCATAGTCTAGTGACAACGAGTTGATCGATAAAAAAAAGTTTTCCCACTATGGAATCAAACTCATGTCTTCTGCTAAAAACTTAATCATATCCCCAACACAGACAACAGTTGGTGCACACTAATAAGCCAAAGGAGTTACAAAAGTATTACAAAGTCGATATGGCACATATTTAATCTTCTTCTTCTTTTTCAAGTGCCAGACCTCAAAGATCAAGGTTTGTGACTCATTTCTAAACTGCTTCTGTGGTGTAGCAGTTTGGTGCTTCATTGTTGGATGCAGATCACATGAGATCAATCCCCAAGCGGAAAGAATTTTTGTAGAGCGCTTCAGTCTTTTTGATGGAACGTTGTATCCCTCTCAAACGGGTTTGGCCCTGACAGGCATGTTCAAAGCCTGCCTTCTAGATGATCAAAATTGTGTCGATGGGGGGTGTAAAACGCCTACATTTAAAAGAAGAAAAAAAATGTTTTCTAAGCTTGGATGATCTCACAAAATCTAGGTTAGTATCGTCTTTTCTTTTCTCCCACCTGTGTGTATCAATTTGTTTTTCCGATTTTATCGGCCGCTTATACCCTTTTGGGTGTCGCGGTGTGTGTACATCAATAAATCTAAAAAAAATGAATAAGCCCTTTTAACATGCACACTAGATCGTACCCGGGTCGGTAGATGGACAAGCGGTCAAAATGCATCACTTTCAGGGCCTCCTCCACCTGGCCCTGAGGAGAAGAAAAAAAATAACATCATCAAAATGCTCTACTCTTTGTCACACAAAGCTTGCTGTCCTTTGTTCAGAGCAAAAACAAAACTGACAAAACCTGTAAAAAAACAAAGCACATGACCGTCGCCTTCTCTCTTTCTCTCTCTCTGTCTCTCTCTCTCTCTCTCTCTCTCTCTCTCTCTCTCTCTCTCTCTCTCTCCCATCTGCGGATAATTTCAGAATTTTCCTCACCAACTTACTACAATAACTGTGAAGCCCGCGCACAATTCACAGTTTCAGAACACCCCGGGACTTCGTCAATACACCATGTATATAGTATAATAATACATCACGAATTCATGAAACGAACACAATCCTCAAGAGCTGTCAGTGTGGATTCACATCATCTGTTATTTGTTATCGATGGTGTTATATTCTCACAATGAAACTGAAGGAAATAGGTCATCTCTATATTGCTTTTTGTTTTGTTGTTGTAGGGGGTCTTTTTGTTGGGTTTTTTCTTTTGTTCTTTTTTCTTTTAGGGAGGGGGGGGGTGATATTGTTGTTTT